>NW_020523902.1:32500-332500 GCF_003368295.1 Carassius auratus | reverse complement strand
ACGTTACTATTCAGTGTATTTAAACGTAGCCATTTACGTTAATATTAATAGCCTGAACTGTTTCTTAATATGATACATTTCGCATACATGTTGTGTAAGTGCTCGTATACTTTTAACGAGCTTGTGACACAAATGACAACAAGATATGAATAGTTTCTGCGTAATTTATACAGTCGAATCATATACAACTATGTGCGATACAGCTGAGCTAGGTAGAGAGATACTCCTGATTATGAGATAAAAACCAATGTCACTTCCTTTCTCAGAAATTTTAGTGAGGTTTGAGACATTTACTAAAGGTTATCAGTTCACTCAGAGCGAGACAGACAGATAAACAGGCAATTTGAATTATACACACACACACACACAGTATGTGCTTAAAATTTAAATGGATGCAAAATGCCATGGCATCATCTAATAAATAATTAATAATATATATAATAAAATAATAATAAATATATCTGTGGTGATATAAAAAATTTATATTGGTTTGTTTTTGTTTGTTTGTTTTTTTAGCAAGGGGAGGGGGGAATTTTTCTCAATTTAAAAGCTGTGAATTGAATAAAGCTGTTTGGAGTCTTATTCTGACGGCACCCATTCGCTGCAGTGCATCCACTGATGAGCAAGGGAGTTAATGCTACATTTCTCCAGATCTGTTTTGATGAAGAAACAATCTCAGCTGCATATTGAATGGCTTTGGAGTCATTTTCAGCCAATTTTCTCTACTCCTTTAGTAAGTTGATTCAGAAAGATTTGAATCACTTGATTCATGTCAGGCTGGTTTAGAGACAGTATTGCAGAAATAGTTCAGTGCAGGTTTTATGTTTTACTCTCCTGCACTCAGTGACCGAATGTGTGAGTTTTTTATGAATAAGGCAAGATATCTGTTAACTACCCTGTGAGGTTGCCAGCATTGTCACTTCCTTTTCTCTGAGGGCTCTGAGAAATTTGAATCACTTGTGGGTAACTTCTTGTCAGAAGTTCAGTTACTCATCTCTAAATGGCCCTGAGAAGTAGATGTTTGTTTGCGTTGGAGGAGGATGTTGGCCAGTGTCTTCTAGTTTAAGACATATCTCTTGAACCGCACTTGTTTTAGCTGTCTGCATTATTTTAGTAACAAAAGAATCAGAATTGGAAAAGAGTGGTTTCTTTGCTTTTTAAAAAAAAAGTTTATCAGGCCATGCTGATGATATTTTTGTTTCCATTTTTATGATTTTAATATAGAGCTGTTGTGAAATGCATTGCTGCACCAATCTGTTTGATTGAAATCAATGTGAAATGCATTACAAATTCATGTTTTCATTTACCAGACAACTGTACTTTAATGAAGCTTCTTGCATTGATGTTTTAAACCCAGACTCTGGGGGGCTGACTTGTTGTGGTTGACTAGTTTGTTTCAGAAGAGGATGTGCAAAAAAAGAAAGAAAAAAGAGGATATGAGTTAGTAGATGAGGATCAAGAAGCGGATGGAAAGAGCATGTCCTCTGAAAGCACAAGCACACCTTATTGGTTTGCTGTGTTCTAGCACAGCGGTACTTTTTCTTAGACAGTGGTTCAGGAAGTGGTCTCTCATGAGAAATTTAACCTGTTTAGATTAGCAGTCACAACATTGACTGTGAGATAAGCAAATAAGAGTTCAGTCATCCTGGGAAATTCCACTCCTGCAAAATTATAAATGCATTAACTTTCAGTAAGCACTGTATTTGCTGTTGTGTGTGTGTTTTTTCTTGTCTGATTGTCTGATTACCAATTACAAATTTTAATGTTAATTGACAGTCTTTTCGTTCTGGGAAAATGGTCCTAAAATATTAATGATAACTCATCCAATTGCAGATTTTTGATTGTGCACATCAGAATGTCATTCCTGCTTAAACCAGCTGCTTCTGACTAGCTATTAATTAGTAAATCATGTTTACATTTACGTTATATAAACTAAAACCCATACAATTTTAAGTCGGTTCGACTCCTTGTTGAGTTTAACATGGATGAAAGCGAGGCTCTGAGGGATAGACTTACAGTTTTTATAATGGTACACACTGTATAAAGGTCCAAGATCATTTCATTTTCACAACTCAGAACTTTCAAAACTGTTTTACGGTGTTCTTGTATACTGAGGTTTTTATTTTTCAAAAAGACATTTCATCAGCTAAACAGTCGATAGGTTCTTAAATGGCACAATCCATTGAACGCACTGTACTTCTATCCCTCACAGCCTAATTTTTGTAAAAAAATTAAGTTTGGCGCTACTCTGGTCTCTTGGTTATTTATTAAAAATGATAAATATTTGTTCCTGACCCAACTTCCTGTTCTCAATAGGAACTATATCAACACAAATAAGGAAAATTTGACATATTTTTCTTTTTTGTGTCTCCTAAATACTTCATCTACACACACCCAGGTTTCAAAGCCGAGTTGAACATCCTGACAAAACTCCATTAAGCTCCCTTGTCGGAGTCTTTCAGTCTTTGATAAGAAGAATCTGTATCATATGATTTGAAAGTTCACAGAGCACTTTTTGCAAACCGCAAGCTCTTCATTCCTTTAATGCGTGTAAGGATAAATTGCCCCTAAATGGTTTTGTGGCCTGCACAATAGTGTCATCACCAGAATTCATTCCAGAGTAGCACGCTCCAAGAGAGCGGTGAGTCCCACTGTGACCAATTCAGTTTGTAGTCGAAGAGGATTTCACTGTACACAAAGACCTGTGTCTCATCTCGCATATATTCCCAAAATACAGAATAAGGTTGATGTCTCATAGAGCAGTGAACTGGAATCCTAAATTACTGCAAGATGTCATGAATACTTTGGATAAGTGTAGTTATGGTTAGCTAATAATGAAATCAAAGTTTTTTGTTAAAAAGTTGTCATTAGTTGAAATAAAACAGAGATAGAATATGAATATTAGATGAAAAATGTAAACAAAAATGACCAACGTTGCTTAACTGAAATAAAATAAGTTGAAGTTGAAGAACTAAAAATGAAAAAAAATGAAAATGACAACCATGTAAACAATACTAAAACAAAAGCTAATTCAAACTGTTACTTGTGTGTGTGTATATATATATATATACATGTGTATATAAACAACTATGAGCAAATAAACTTTATTGACCTAATTTACCTTATAATTCTGTGTGTTTTTGTCTTCCTTCAGAATCCCAGCGCTCCCACTTGACGTCCTTTACGATGAAACTAAAGGACAAATTCCACTCTCCCAAAATCAAGCGAACACCATCAAACAAAAAGTCCAAACCTCCACCAGAACAACCCATGAAGTCCCCAGAGAAGACAGTGACCAAGGTAGTAGAAGATATTAACTTTATAAGCAAAGCTTTTTATCTGAAAGCAGATAAGCACATGGTTATCTTTTGACGTGCTGAAGACATTGGTTTCGGTGACATTCTTTTTTTTTTTTTTTTTACCACATTTAGAGTCTGAGTCAATTGGAGGAGCATGAGAAAGAAGTGGTCAGCGCCTTGCGGTATTTCAAGACCATTATTGACAAGATGGCGGTGGACAAGAAAGTCTTGGAAATGCTTCCTGGTTCTGCTAGCAAAGTTTTGGAGGCCATCATGGGCTTGGTACAACTTGATGGCAAGATACTGAGCAGGTAAAACCGTTTTGGAGCTTCTTGAGAGCATTTGTTTCTTGTTCTGCTTTCATGAAAAAAAAACGTTTTCTGCCTGAACTATATAAATATTTTATACCCCATCCATCTGTCACCAGTTCGAGAGTGTCCTCCTGTCTCAGTCGACTCTATCAAAGTCTTGCAAACCTCATTCGCTGGTCGGACCAAGTGATGTTGGGGGTGAATTTGGAAGATAAAGAAACAATTGCAACCGTCACCACTGTGATCAAAGCAGTGCTGGATGGTGTGAAGGTATTAATGTTCGAGTAGAACTCTGTTATGACTTGTCTTCTGTCTGACGGCTATTCTCTACGCATGTTCCAGCTGGGTTTTGATCTTAGTTGATAGTTTGTGTGTAAAGCCGACTTTGCCTATGGTTCCTGTAGGAGCTGGTCAAAGTTGCCATTGAGAAGAAGGAGCACCCCTCCCCTACAACGCCTGTCAAAAACCTGCTTCCTGCCTCCATTCCACAATGGTAAATGGAAGCCTTTTTTGAAAAAACATTACAATTTTAAATCGATGCGGATGATGTTGAAATCCGTCTTTAAATTCAGTGTAAGTTACCAGCTGGGCTGTTGACCTGTAATATGATGTTTTGTGGTGTTCATTTCAACCACTTTTATTATGGCAGTGTTCCAGAGCCCCCTGTCATTGAGTCGAAGGAACCTGTCTTGATTGAGACCCCTACCCCAGCCGAGGCCAAAGAGACCCCAAATGATGTTCCCGATGAGGAAGTGGCCCCTCCTAAACCCCCTCTAGCTGGACTCAAAGTGCCTGAACATTGGTATGAAAATTTTTTTAATCTTTATGGCCTTGATATATAAAATGTAAAAGTTTTATAAAATAAAAATATAAAATAAATGTTATAAACACACAAAACACATTATAAATGATAAAAAAAATATTTAAATAAATCAAATATTATTTCTACATTAAAAAATAAATAGATTAAAATATTCAATATAAAATAACATTTTCCAAAAATGTATGTTATATATTTTAATCTATTTATTTTTTAATTTGGAAATAATATTTGATTTATTTAAATAAAGTTTTATGTTGTCTTTTTAGTTTGTCTGTTTAATTACATTTTTATTTATCACTAGAATAACACAAAATCACACATCAGGGTTTTAAACTGCTTTAAGATATATCCAAAATTTTGGGGTTAAAAATGGCAAACGCTAAAGACAAAAAACAACAGAAATGCCGATAGTTATGTACTGTGTTTATGGAAATTGCTGTTTATTTAGTGTTGCAAGCTTTATGAAGTGAAACAAGTGAGTATGATTGTAGGTGGTACTGTGAGCAGTTTACAAGAGGAAATATGAGGTATGCTGTGTTATCTTAACGTGCTATCTTATCCGGATTACATGCAGTAAACATTTAGATACCACAGGTGTGATGTGGTGTGCAACAGCATGTGGTGTATGTTTTAAGTGCTTGGCTATAAAAATTATTGCATAGACCCATCTCGGCTTACGGGAAGCCTAAAAGAAAAGGTGTGAAAGAGAGATATAAATAGTGGTATTCTTGAGAATTCAGGTCTTTGTAGGGTGCAGCAGCGAAGGCTTGGCTTCCTCTGTCAGAGAGTTATTGACATATGGGATGTTTTCTGAGAAATGAACCTAACAGGGGCAGCTCTCCTCTGAAGACTGAAGGAGACAAGAAAGGGAGCGAGAGAAACAGTAAGATATTCTGCTACCAAGTCTAGACAGGAGAGGATAAGGTTGTGCCACTGGCATAAAATAGAGTTTGCTGGGGTTTCAATGTTTTTGGTGTGTTTCCAGCTTTCCAACTAGTCTGTGTCTCAGACTCTCTGATATATGAAGGCCGGGACACACCAAGCCAACTTCAAAGAACTAGCGGTCGATGAATGCTGAATGTTGTCGCCTCGCGTCTGCAGCGTCAGACCAAAAAGACTGCAGCCGATGGCAAACTAACACGTGCATTCTGCGCATGCATGAGAGGAAGGAGCTGTTCATCTCAGCAGCTATTAAAAGTATATATTTATCATTCAAAAGGAAAAAAAAACAAACAAACAAAGATATACGAGATAAACGCAGATATGCAAAATGTAAATATAGCAGCGCTTGCTTACCATTTTGAATATCAGTAACGTTGATAGCTTTAAACATTTTAATCAGCTCACGTTGTTGTGAAAACATTCGCTAATAAGAATGATTGGGAAAGATCATGTAACATGTAAACAGCCTCCTGTACCGCCTTCATTCACATGCTTGTTTTCATCACTTTTGCCTTCATTCTCGGCAATGACTCATTCGCTAAACTGAACATCCAATCAGAGCTCTCACTCTCGCCAAAACTTACAAATCTGTCATGTCATTATTTACTCATTCTCATGTCATTTCAAACTCCCACAACTTTCTTTCTGCTATGGAACACACAAGCAGACGTTTAGCAAAATGTTCACATTGCCTTTTCCATTAAATTCATTGTTTAACATTAATAAGACGGCATACTCACTGCTATTGATGGTTTACTTGGATAATTAATGTAACATTTAGAAGCAGTGTTTACTTTTACTTCATTGAGAAATAATAGAAGGTAACATTACATTCATTTAATTTGTTAATTTGTATTTTAATATTGGTATTGCCTACTAAAATTTTGCTGATATCGTGAAAACCCTGTGGTGCAAATAAAATTTTGTAGCAGTGTGAATATGTAGATGCACTAATGATTTTTGAGAGCTGCTATTGAAACAGAATTGTACTTTTCAGCTTTTTAAAACCTACATTTTGACACCCAGCACGGCCAGAAATATCAATATTATTGCACTTCATTTCATTAGCAAGCAAGTGTTCACACAATCTGTCAAGTGTTTGAAATTGAACAAGGCTGCTACATTTAACTGCACACTTGCTGTTAGGACGAGCTGCTTTTCAAATTAGTAAAATTCACATTATAAGAACATAACCATAATGTCTAAGTTGTGATCAATTAACTGACTTTATCTGGAAAATTTCTTCTTGCATCATGGACAAACTATTTTCCTGTTTGAACACAACTTTGACACAACTAGCATTGTATAAAACATTATACAAATAAAGGTGACTTGACTTGTGTTTATGTTGTTCACACTGTCAAAGTGCTCGGTGTGACAATCTGACCATATGAAACTATATGCATTTAGCGTTCTCGCATACTTCAGACAACTTGCATCAGACACTTTTTTCTTTTCATTACATCTCACTGTTTTTCAATCAAATGATTTTTTATTTTTTATACTGCAAGTGAAGTCTCTGATGAAAGTTCTGCATGCGCAGTGCAATGCCCTGATGAATTATGAAATTTGTTGCTGTCTGCTTTCAGTCGTTGTTGTAGCCCTAATATCCCACAGTTAACTCACTGAAATGGCATGTAGATGCTTTCATGGCCAACAGCCACTCGGCTCACAGCAGAAAATGAGTTTACATCAGTCAGACTGTTAAAATAATTGTCCGTGTTAGGACTACGACAGATCCTCCAGCTGTTTTATAGTTTCTCTTCATAGCGAGAACTTTGTTTAATCTCCGTTCAAGCCTCTCATCTGGTGAAACAATTTAAGAGTGACCTGGTATATTGAGACTGGTTATTTAGAGGATGATCACTGGTATTTGTAAATGTCAGCCAGCTGTACTCTACATTCATATGAGTCAGTTCTTCTGCTTGTTGCTCTGCTGTATGACTTTAATGTTAGCAGCTGTTTTGGAGCGACAGAGAAATTAACAAGACTGACTTAATGACTGATTTATGAAGTTGTGGTTTGTGGTTCTAGAGCTGGATTCCACTTTCACTTTGCAAAAATGTCCCTGGTCTCTTGGTGATTGAGGGGGATTGGTTTCAGATTTTCATGACACAGAATTTATCTGTAGGTTTCTTGATTGGCAGCTTGTATGAGACTAATTAACTTTTAGGTACAGTATGACTATAATTAATCTGTTTGATGCTAGCATTGGCTAAACAAGCTCTCCTTTTGCAGTCCACCGGCTCTCCCACCAAAGAAGCGTCAGTCGGCACCGTCTCCCACAAGGATTGCCGTGGTTGCGCCAATGAGTCGTGCCACAAGTGGATCAAGTCTTCCTATTGTTATCTGTCGACAGGTGAGATTTTGGTGTTCCCTTGGTGCTTCAATCTGCAACTTGAAAGTCACGGTGTCCAAAGACATTATTTACACATTATTTTGATGTCAAATAGAAAAAGTCAAACCAGTTTGAAGCATCAAGGTGAACAAATATTTCATCCTTGATTGTTTCTTGAGGTTAACTGTTCTGTAATTTCATCTAAAGGAGTATGAGGCAGAGGCCTTAAAGAGGCGTTTTTCAGGAGGCAGTCACTCCTGTGGAGGGGAATCTCCACGACTGTCCCCATGTGGCAGCATCAGCATTTTGAGCAAATCAGATGAACAGCTGTCGTCTTTGGAGCAGGACAGCGGACGGTGCTCTCGTAACACCAGCTGTGAGACCCTAGGTGACTCTTTAAATCATTGTTGAGAAAGCTACTTTGAAACGATAGCTTCACAGACTACACGCACCCAAGAATGGTTTAAATATATTGATGAGATTTATCTTCTCTGGTTTGTCCCCTGGTTTACTCAGACACAACAGAGACCTACGACCCCGATTATGACTTCCTGCATCAGGACCTGTCTAGTATCGACCAGATCCTTCCTGCAAACACAGGGGGTTGTCTGAGCCCACTCCCAGAGTCTCACAACGAATCATCCTCCTTCCCTGTTCAGCCTCAATCGATACCTCCCGCTCTCCCAAAGAAGGAACGGCGACCCCCTCCACCTCAAGTGGACCGACTGTACTCTCAATATGACAATGTTTCTGATGAGGACATGCAGACCCCGTCGTTCCCCCTCTTCGCTTCGATGCCACCCTCGAACCCTGGAGTATTTATGGGAAACTTTGGCCCTGCTGAGAACGCACAGATGCCTCAGAGCCCTCCACCCTTGCCAGAGAAGAAGAGTCGCAATGGTGAGTATGAGAAATTTAGATATGTTGTTTGTAGGATAGCAAATCAGAGTAAGAAACACTTTTTTAGTCAGATCTGATAGCCTTGTGGGCAGCGCTATGACATGTAGCACTTATGCACTTTGGGAAAACCAAGTTAAGGCCCCCTATTATATATATTCAGACCGTTTCCCTGTTTCAGCACAAGGTCGACATTCAACTTAAAAAAAAATAATTAATTGCTGAATAATTTTAAAAGGTCTTTTCTTCCATATTATGACATACTGTATATCTAAAACAGATTACTGAAAAACAAAAATCGAATGGTGGGGACTTCCATCTGTCAGTTGTTGATTGAGGTAGATTTGAATGTGAACTTTTTTTAAGGGGGTTTACGAAATGATTGAAAAAAAGTCCTGGAGCTCACCTCCAGAGAGAAGTCTGTCGTTTTACTTTATGACTGAGTTATGTACATTTTTTATAAACAAAATTATTAGGTCCTAAAAAAAAACTATATACAAATGAATCGTTCACAAGATCAATAGCATGCATTTTAAAAATAGGGTGAATTTAAATTTCTTGCCAACTTTAAAAGCAGCATTTAATCTTTGAATACTAGGACCAAACAGGTAGTTCGAGCCCTGGCTTTTTTGTTTGTCTTCAGACTAAGCTGTTTGCACAGTTTACTTAATTCCTTGTGTAATCTATCTGAGGAATGACGCAGTATGGCGAAGCCAGTTTTTCTCTGTAAAGCCCCTTGGTGTCGGCTAGGGGATGGGAAGCAGTGACGTCATCTTCAGTGTGAGATCAGATGGCATAATGCCTTTGTTGGAGAAATCTCTTAGTGAATACAGTTCAAGGCCTCACCCAAGCCGGCAGGAAATAAGCTCTTGCTGAAAGACTGTTGTTTGGAGGGAGGGATGATTGAATCATGTCGTAATTCACACATGAGCGCTGTGGCTTGATAGAAGAGTTTATCTGCGGCCACATGCACACAGAGGATGCTAAGCTGTTTTTCTCTTTTACATTTTAACAACTCAGAATTACAGAGCATTACCGAAATGTTCAATTTTGGTCAATCAATAAAATATATATATATATATATATATAAATACAGGTTATTACTGTTATTTATATCGTTAACATACTGTATCACATAGGGATGTGATGAAGTAGAAAACAGGCCAGGGTGCTTTTATCTGTTTGCATGTTGATTGAAAAAAAATAATGAAATATTCAATAAATAGAAATAAATAGAAACCTTATAATTCTTTTGTAATTCCATAATTTTAAATCTCTAAATCTATAATAAAAAATGATTGGAAAATGTTTGTTGATATTACAAATAACAATTATTTGTAGAACATTTAGATTAATACGTGCATATATCAGCTGTTTTATACAGATTCATCCTAGTTAGCAGAGTAGTGAATCTTGAGAGTATTGTATATTGAGCGTCAATATTAATTTGCATACTTCATACAAATGGGATTATGACCAAATATTGCTTCATTTCACGCAGTAAACTGTGCCTTCACACCCTCTTACAGTGTCAGAGCATTTTGTCATCTTAACCTTTACCTTCTTTATGCATGTTCTAGTTTGCAACACCTGTCTGCCTGTGTTTTGATTTAACCTATTTACTTTTTGCCTCGTTTACCCTCAGTACTGAAGTACATGCAGTTTATGGAGGACTATTCTGAGCCACTGCCTTCCGTTTTCTACCAGACGCCTCAGAGTGAAAGCATTTACGAGCAGCGCAATCGGAAGCGTTTTCAGGAAGTGTACGGTCTCAGCGACTCCTTCAGCAGCAGCGACGAGACCGTCCCTCCGCCAGCACTGCCACCCAAACAGAGACAACTGGTGAGAGCTAGATCAGTGCCGTCGGTGCTGCGCCCACACACGCTGTGCACACTTTGAGTCTGTCTCATTCTCACCCTCCCTAGACGTTGATGCAATGTTTTTCTTCCTACAGAGAGTCACTATTAATCATAATGGTAGCAGTATTATATTTCCCGTAGTGTCAGATTATTGCTTGTTGTAAGTTGCTCGTAGCAAAGCATTCATTCAGTGTTTGTCTTACTGAAGTTCAAGTGTTTCCTTGGGGCGATCCGTGTCATATTGTGCCAGTAAAAGTACGTCTTCATCTGACACAATCTAGTTTCTCATAGTGTGTTGTGTGAACATGTCTGATGTTTATTCAGCTAATGCCTATAAGAAACGGCTCAAATGAGAGTAAAATGTAGTAACATCCTTTTATCTTGTACTATTCCTGGCTGTGTAGCACCTGCAGCTCTGCATATCCTTTTGTGGCATCTCGATGTTAAAAACAAGCGACTGTAGTTTATTTTTAGCAAAGTTCTTAGTTATTTTTTGTGATGCTTTTAGAGCAGAGACTGTTTTGTTTTATGGTCTTCTAATGCAGTTTTACAAAGAGACTGTTTTTTACACCAAACAAATTATATAAATGCATATAGGACCCAGAGGGAAATTTGCAAACAGGCATTAGAAAAAGGCATTTGAAGACACTGTATCTAATTTGACATGCAAAGAAGAAATTTACATAGAAGTCTTGAAGGCACAATGCAAGGGTTAGAAATATAGTCTATGTTATATTGTACTGATAAGGTTAATATATATAATTTATTTATTTATTTTATATATGGGCTCTAATTGTTTTGGACACTAAACTGAAAAGACCATCTTAATTTGTTTTTTTTGTTTCGGTGCTTTTTACTGTTCTTACTTTTGCCCTCATTCTTGTCTTGCTAACCCATCTACCTCATTTCTTTTGCCTTGGTTTTTCCATCGTTTTCTCTCTCATTCCGTGTGACTAAGCAGAAGGATTCACTGAGGTGTGTTGCTTAGTTTTGAGCTTCGGTATAAAGTTAACCCTACGTGCTAAGCGTAAGTCTAGCCATTCATTTGTGCTTTTAGTTTTAGCAATTTCCTGTTTTTGTTCCCACACTGATTAGCAAGCACAAGCACAAAAAATAGAAACATTTGTCTTCCAATATTTTACACAATTCTTTAATGTTCTTTCATGCTTTACAGTAGACTTTCGACTGAAGAGACGTCATATTTAACTGGACACAAATAAAAATAGTATTCAAATAGGCCTTTTAAGGCCTTAGGTCATGTCTGATTTTTACAAACTATGATTAAAAAGGTTTTATTTGTGTCACATTTAATATGCCGTCTGCTCTGACTGAAGTCCATTTCTTCATTCAGCTCACATCTGCTCAAGAATCTATACTGTGCATGAATCTCTGGCCCTTTTTCTCTTCCTTCCTTCCACTCTTCTCTTCCCTCCTAGGCTTCCTCACACTCTGCTTCTCCTTCCTCCTCCTCTTCCTCCTCTCTGTCATGTCAACTGCAGCTGTGTGCATCCGGGCCTGGTCCTGGTGAGACAGAAAGCTCTTTCAGCCTTTCAGCATCTAGCTCCTCTCTGAGCCGCCAGGGCTCCCTCCCTGTCCCTACGGTGAGTCTCGCTTGCCTTTTGCCTGCCTCTTTTGCCTGCCCTTTTTGAACTAATAAAGCCTTTAATATCTGCTTTAAAGCCTAATTTAACAACAGTGCCTGCTAAGTGTTAACGGTAAAAGGTTTAGTTTACCCAAAAATTTAAATATGCTGGAAATGTACGGCCGTCCGAGATGTAGATGAGTTTGTTTCCTCACTGAAACAGATTTGGAGAAATTCAGCTTTACATCACTCATCAATGGATGCTCTGCAGTTGAATGGGTGCCGTCAGAATGAGAGTCCAAACAGCTGATATAAACATTGTAAACCACACGACTGTGGACAAGCTTTCTCCAGTTGAAAAAGTTCTCTCACATCAAAATCCACAAACATATTTGTTTGGGCTGTATATTGGGCTGTGTATTTGTTCCTCTGTGAACTGGAGTATTGTTGTGATGGTTTTACTTGCTGTTTATACTTTCATTCTGACGGCACCCATTCACGGCAGAGGAGCTTTTGTTGAGCAAGTGATGTAATGCTGATTTTCTCCAAACCTGTTCTGATGAAGAAACAAATTCATCTGCATCTTGGGTGGCCTGAGGGTGAATTTTGGATGAACTTTAATACTATAATGCAGCATTTTAAACACTGGAGTTATAATTCTGAAGTTTTTCGATTTGTGTTCACATGCTGTGAAGTAGCACAAACACGCAAACACCCCTGGTTGTCTAATTATTGACTCTGCGTAGGTGTGTGTGCTGGCGGCTACAAAAGGAATCATATTCATAATAGCTCGGATGAATCACAGGTGCTGTAGCCTGTAGGCGGGGAATAGTTCACAACCTCAATTAAAGGCGGTACTACCTTGTTAGGGTTCAGTGATTTATTTATTTATTTAATTATTTTATTAGCTTCCTGTACCCGCCTAGTCTTCAGTGCTAGAGATCTAAAGAGTCAAAAGCATGTACCACACAGGTGTCCTGCAACTGTAACCTGCTGAATAGCTCAGGGTAAACATGCATCATCCTGCAGGGACTCGTCGGGCTCCCCACTGTTAGGTGACTGAGCTGCCTGTAATGATGTCATGTCTGCTGAGCTGTATCCTCCGACCAAGTCTACTGAATCACAGGGGACTCTTTTCAATACCTCTAATTGGGAATGCAACTACTGAATATAGGTGATCTGTCTCGGGGTTGGTAGCTGGTACTTTGTGCCCAATTTCTTTATATATATGTATGTCTATATTTATTTAATATAGTAGTACTTTTTTGTTGTTCTTGTTTTATTATACTTTAAATTATAATAATAGTTTATTGTTGTTTTATCTTCTTTAATAAAATTTTTACTCATTTTTATATTAATTATAATTTGATAAAATAAACATTACATAGAATAGTAATGCTCAATACATTTTTGCTCATCATTACACAAAATGCAATAAAAATAATAATAATAATAAAAATAGACTTATTTTATTTATTTATATAGCTCTTTTCATACAAGAAATGCAGCTCATAGTTCCTTACAAAAAAAAAAATAATTCACACCTATAAAATACCATCATTAATATGACTAGATTAAATATGTAACCCACAACAGATGGAAAGATTAAACCCATAATAATAAAAGAATATAAAATTAGACTGCATAAAATGTGAATAAAAAAAAAGTAATAATGAAAGAAAGCATAATACATTGTTTTAGAAAAGTCATTTCTAGTTAAAAGCTTAAGTAGAAAGATGTATTTTTACCTTTTGTTTTAAAAACGGTACATAAAAACAAAAAATGGAGTAAAAAAAAAAAAGATAATAGTTACTCTGTTAAGATAGTCTACAGTCTAAGCACATGGCTTGTTGCAACTGCTCACATTATAATCAATGAAGCTGTCTGCTCAAGAGTCTGACATCAACACACTTATAATGTAGATGACCATGTTGATTAGAATGGGACAATATAGATGTATGATGCTTGCTTCTATATTTACTGTGTTAGGCTAATAAATGATAATGTTTAGTGGAGGAACTGTTTATTACTGTTTATATATAAATGTAATTATGTATTGCACATTTGATGTCTTTTATCATATTTCTTTTCCTGTAAGGCCTTGCATTACATTGATTTTACCACAATTAATAGTGTTTCAGGCAGTCCACTTTAATGTAATCCAGCTTCATGTAGTAAAATCACTCTAATGCACAACTCCGTGCCAAGTTTCCAGAGGCTGGTGGTGCTGTATCTTGCTTTGCTACCAGCTGTCCTTTGATTTCATGGCCCATCGAAGCAATAGATTCCCTCTGCCAAGTTTAGTACAGCTGTTCTTCATCTTTGTGGGCATCAGCTCTGAACCACAGCTTTACTCTGACGCCTGTCAATGCTTGTGCTGTCCTTCCTCTTGTGTTCCTGTAGAGCGAAAGTGCTAATGATGAAGGTGGGGAGGGTGAATACGTCAATCTGTATTCATCCAACCAAGCCAATGGAGATGTGACTCTCTCCAATGGAGTAAGTAACAGCATGTCAGCGTTTGCAGCCGACATGCCGGTGCCCTCACATGCTGCGCTTGTGCTGTTTGTGAATGTAATGCTTGGCTCTGCATCATGAGACTGGTTAAATTGCAAATTTTACTCAACACCTGTCGTCAAGACATACTTTATGCAGTACTGCATAAAGTGTGAAAAGACAAACAAGAAATCTCTTGCATGTTAATCGGAGCTTTTGTCGTAACCGGCCGTGACTGTCAGTATTGTTGCATAAGAAATTTGGCAGGGTGGCCCTGCTCACAGTAAGATTTCATTGGCTAAAAGAAATCCTGCTCTATAATGCTGGAAATAAAACATCTAGGATGTATTTTTGTGGCTTCGTGCAGGATTTTGCATGCAGTGTGGCCAAAAAAAACTACTTGGCCAAAAAAGAGGCCTGTAGATTTTCAGTGACTTTGTTACTGTGTGTGGAGACATTGTTGTGAAATCGAGTTGCTCGAGTTGCAATCGAGAACTGAAAAGAGGAATTGCTGATTTGATGATTGTGTGCTTTTTTAAAAAAACCTGCAGCTGCAGCGGTAATTATTATAACCACTGAACAGCTCATCAGATGCATCCCAGTGAAGATCATCTGAGTGTTTACAGACAGCTGTGTTATAATGCTACACAGTCATGTCTACATTACATTTCAACAAGATTTCATTTGACATGGGCTTTAAGATATGGTGACTGAGAATATGTAAACATTCATGCCATCAAGCTATTCATGCCAATTTTCAACATTCTCTCAAAGTGAAGTGAAGATATCACTTTTGCAAGTGATATCTAATTTTTCACCCCATCTTTCTCTGGGTGGAGTGATGGTCCTGATAGTCCTTAAATATTTCTTCTGTAATTGCCAGGACTCTTCTTGTGATGCTGAGGACTCACTCCAGGACTCAGCTTCAGAACACAGCAAAGATCCGGCAGACAGAGAAGGGTAACATTCATTACATTCATTGGGATTTGGCTCTTCCACCAGCAAACTCCTTTTTTTTCATGTTTTTTATGTTTGAAAACCTACCCTCTCATTCACAGCTGGAAGCAGAAGTGTGTGGATTCAGAGTTGTCCTCAGAGGAGGTGAATGAGCTCTACCTGATGGACCACGACGAGATCATGTCTCACTTAACACTAAAGCAAGAGGTAAAACATATGTGAAGCAGAAATGGCAATCTTTCATTTTAGAAGTTTGTCTTGATTTGCGTTGGTTGCAATGATAGTCAGAGTGCTAGTGTGCTCTCTGCTGCCCTCTGCCTGTGAATTAAAGCCACTGCAGTGCCGCTGTGGTGAACCCCCCAGTATTGAAGTACATGTGACACTGCAAGGTCAGATCTACTGCAAAGAGCATCTCCCCTGAATGAATACATAAGAGAGTTAATAAGTGGACCACTTGTACTCTGCAATAAGACAGGAAATATGTCTTTAGTGAGCAGGCATGCTTCTTCCTGTTCCATTCTGCTTTTGAAAACAAGTCTAGAACATCCGGACAACTCTGCATGTGTTGGGGTTCAGTTGACTCTAAATAAACAGGGCTTTTTTAACTAGTACATTTTGAAAATATTATTTTGCCCATCCTTCTAAGAAGTTATATTTAGGATCTGATTACATTCAAAGCTCTAATTTGTTGAAAACCGCATAATCATAATCTGTGCTTCTCAGAACGATGACGGCCCTGATGTCAAAGCTGGATCAGGCGATATTTTATTGGTTCACGCCACCGAAACAGATCGCAAAGGTAAGAATAATCCCTCCTAATCTGAAGGTGTCCATTAATTTGTGTTAAATATTTCTTTCTTTAATAACACGTGGATCATGTGACACTGAAGACTGGAGGAATGATGCTGAAAACACAGCTTTGCAGCACAGGAATATATCACATTTTAAAATATATTAAACCAGAAAACAGTTCTTTTAAAATGTAAATAATATTTTACAATATTACTGCTTTTAATGTATTGTTCACCCCTAAGTTTTGAACGGTGGTGTAATTTATTCATTAATTTAATCCTGTTCCTAAATTTTAACCTATAATTATGATTCTTTCTTATGTTCTCTTTTGTAGATCGAGTTTTATACTGTGAAGCTTTTTTGACCACATATCGAACGTTTCTAACCCCAGAGGACCTCATTAAAAAGCTCAGCTATAGATATCCTTTATATGCAGAAGGGTGCTTTATATATCTTTTCATTACTAACATTTGTACACTCCAAGCTTCTTTTTCGCCCTTAACTCTGAACACATTTACCAGATTTTCTCTCAGCTCTGACATTAACAAACAACGAGCTAGTAAAAACACCTTCTTCGTGCTGGTGCGCGCCGTGGATGAGCTTTGGTGAGCTGGAACTCAGTCAAATCAAATGCACACTTTTACAAAGGATATACATACACACACACACACACACACACACATATATATGTATAAATCCAGTTAAATTACTTGGATATCTTTTGTGCAATTTGTTAAAGGGGTTTCCCTTGATGATATGCTGTTATGCCACATATATACAAGGTTGGAATACCCTAATATTAGACGATTACAGTTGAAGCAATTTGAGTTCTGAAGGCACTGACACAGTTACTCCACACTGTTTACTCATAGGCCCTTGTGATGTCATACAAATTATTTTGTGTCAACAGTTTGGTGGAGCTGACAGAAGACATCCTGAAGCAGCTCATGGAGCTTGTGTTCAATCTGTTGTGTAACGGTGAGCTCACCCTGGCCCGGGTTCTGCGCAAGAACATCCTAGATAAAGTCCAGCAGAAGAAGTTGCTGCAGTACACTAACTCCCTCAAAACGCTGGCTGGACGAGGTGTGGCCGCCAGGTAGTGCTCACCTAGATCATCTTTCTTTTACAGTTTTTTATTTTAGAATGAGTTGAACTGATTTTGAGTGTTTGTTCACAGGCCTGGCACTCTGCATGACTTCCGTAGTCATGAGATCGCAGACCAGCTGACTCTCCTCGATGCAGAGCTGTTTTATAAGATCGAGGTACGGCTTCTCTAATGTCATTCATCAAGCTTCCTATCTTTAAAGTTTCAGGGTTTTCCAACTTTTTCCTGTCTGTGTGCAGATCCCAGAGGTGTTACTTTGGGCAAAGGAACAGAATGAGGAAAAGAGCCCCAATCTGACCCAGTTCACAGAGCACTTCAACAACATGTCATACTGGTATGATGCTCTGATTCTCCAGCTGCTGTAAAACGTCTAGCGTTTAAGAAAAGAAACGTCAGGTGCCACAGCACAGCCAGAAAACTAGGCTTTTGGCTTGCAGAATAATGTCCGGTCCATATTACAGCAATCCATGTTAATATTCTGCAAAACCTTCACACTTAAAGACCGTTCACACCAAGCACGATAACTATAAAGATAACGATAAAGATATAGTTCACACTACAACTATAACGATAAAGGCATAGAGAAACGGTATCGTTGGAATCATTTTCAGAACGATTTTTTTCCAGCTGATGAACGATACAAACATTGACATCCAATCATTATCCACCCTGCTATTACGAGTTCGAGGATTTAAAGCGGCAGACGCTCAGAATAAACAGCCGATATCGTTCGCTGGTGTGGACGCTAATATCGTTATCTTTATAGTTAACTTTATAGTTATTGTTCTTGGTGTGAACGGGGCTTTAGGAACCGTTTACAAGATGTTTTCAGCCAAAAACAGGAAACTTTTTATGCGTTTCTGCCTGTTTGTTTTCAGGACAACAGCGTTTTGGGGACAGAAAACGCATATTTTTAAAAACGGGTTTCAAAGTGCAAGTTTTATTAAACGCCACCCAATACGGGAATCTTTGAAAACGATGAAGTCATGCACATGCGTTGTACATGCTAGATATGAAGACGTGCAGTATGTGTCGATTTTAAAGGAAAGCGCGACAACATACACAACAAAGGGCGGAGTACATGTACTGATGTTGCTGCAAAGTGTGGATTTACTTCACCAATATTACAAACAATAGCAGAGACACATCATATACAACATATAATTTTCACTTCCTTACAGGTACTGTTTACTAACAAGGTGACAGTGCCATCTACTGGCCTGGCATACATAATACAGCGGTTTGGGTGTTTTTGCAGATATATTTAAATGCAAATTGCTTTGAAAACATTATTGTGTATACGTGAAACTTTTTAAAAAATGCAAGGGAAAAACTTTGCTGTTTTTGACTACATCATTGTTGTGTCAACGTAGCCTTAGACACTGACAATTTTTTTATATTCGTTTAAAAAATTAATTGGTCACCACAGGACTATACAAAAACAAGTGAAGGCAGTTACAGTTGGTGAAAGTGATACATAATTTCTTTAAAAACTTTATAAATTTGAACCCAAAATTGTATGTTAATGAAGAAGAAATGTTTATGGACATGTTCATGAGTATACAGTACATTATATTTTTATTATTCTCTGTTTTAAGGGTTCGGTCCTTAATAATCCTACAAGAGAAAGCCCAGGATCGAGAAAAACTACTTCTAAAGTTTATCAAAATTATGAAGGTACAAACTATTTTACTTTCCAAACTGAATCTAATGGTTTATTGGCTTAATTTATATACATTATATATATATAAAATACCTTGAACCTTTGTTTCTCTGGAATCTAGCACTTAAGAAAACTCAATAACTTCAACTCCTACTTGGCAATATTATCAGCGTTGGATTCAGCGCCCATCAGAAGACTGGAATGGCAGAAGCAAACTTCAGAGGTCAATCACATAGCCTGTCTCTAAATAGTTTTAGTGCTCAGTTGATCTTCATGGTAACTGATGTTATCTTCACAGGGTTTAGAGGAATATTGCACTTTAATTGACAGTTCCTCCTCCTTCCGGGCGTACAGAGCAGCTTTGGCGGATGTGGAGCCTCCATGTATACCATATCTGTAAGAACAGATGTTAAGCATTACAAAACACAATTTGTATTGCTTTCCAAATGTCATATTTCATCTATAACTGCTCTTTCCCCTATTTTGCCTCAAAATACAGAGGCCTCATTCTTCAGGACTTAACTTTTGTGCATCTTGGGAATCCTGACCTAGTCAACGGAAAGATAAACTTTTCCAAACGCTGGCAGCAGTTCAATATCCTGGACACTATGAGGCGCTTCCAGCAAGTGTGAGTACTTAGACAACATAACCGTAATCGACTTCCATAATCAAGTGAAATCAAATGTGAAAACTTGCCTAGAGATGTCTATTTGATAGATGTCTCTTCACATTTTATATTTTTTCAGCGTTTTGCATGACTTCTACTTTTCTTTCTTCCAGGCACTATGACCTCAAACACAACGACGACATTGTCTCATTCTTCAATGACTTCAGTGACCATCTAGCCGAGGAGGCATTGTGGGAGCTCTCTTTGAAGATCAAACCTCGCAACATCACTCGACGGAAAACAGAACGAGAGGAAAGGACATAGCTACCAAACTACTTTTGAAAGCCAATCTCTGACGTTGAAAGACACAGCAATTACTGTAATGGCAGCTATGAGATTGGAAACTATACTGTATTTCTGTTACAGTTTACTGAAACATTTTTTTACGCAAAAAAGGTGATTTAGATTTTATTTTGTAAATGCACTGCATCTGAACCTGTGTGTAAATTTGAAGTGGAACCGTGGCAAGTGCGATGACAGAAAGCGTGACTCTGATATGTGAGATTACATGGTTTGAGATCATAACCTGGGATTTATGGTGATATTCCAGGACCATCTCGCCATCTGGATTTGCGGTGCAATCTGGAAAAACGACTGCGACTCCAACTGCAAACTGATACCATGATGCCTCAGTGGCACTTTGGATGTTGAAGTTCCTTGAAGACTGATATTTTTATTTATTTATTTTGTATGTAACAAATGCACATAAAGACTCTTTGAGTTTAGGGGGATTTGCTGTAAGATTAGCTGCTGGATTGAACAGCTTAAAGCATGCATGATAATAGGTCATTATGAGGATACACAGTCACTGTTATTAATAGCACTTTCAGGATTTTGTTGTTTATTCTGCAAGATTAACACAGCATCCGGCTGAATTCAAAAGGTGCTTTTCTGGATTTGAGTTTCAAATTTTGTTACAAAAATTCTTCAAACTAGAGTGCCAATTTTAATGTGCATCAAGTTCAAGTAACTATGGAAACATGTTTTCCCCATTAGTTAAAAAAAGACAGTTGCGACTTTTTCCCCCACAATTTAGTCTGTCTTTGCAAGAGTTGCAAGATATAAACTCAGAATTCTAAAATATTTTTTTTTCTAGAAATTCTATGTTTATGTCTCACAGTTGTATTACTTAAAATTTTTAAATTACATCTTAATATTTTTTTTTATTATTTATTTAGTTCCATGGAATATACATTTTTTAAAGGTAATTGCAATTCATCTCGCAATTCTCACTTTTTTTCTCGCAACCTCAGTTTATATCTTGCAGTTATGAATAAAAATGTATCTCACAATTACAAGAACAAAAAGAAGACTTATGAGATTAAGAAGTTGCAATTATCTTTAAAAAAAAATTTATTCAGTGGTGGAAACAGGCTTTCATAATTATCTATATTTTCATATTTCTGTTTATATTGAATTCATACTTATTCCTGAAATTTGAGGCCTATTTAAAATCAGTTGTCTTCCAATTACAGTTAATTGCTAATAATCAGGGAAACTCATCGTTTTGTTAATCGTGCATGTTATTTATTTGTGTATTTATGTGCATAGATTAACCATATCCTTTTCTTAGGTCATCCGCATCATTTGCAAAGGATGGTTTGTCTTCACCGGTGTGCTTTTTGTAAGAAAGATTTTAGGAGTTGTTTTGCAACTCTTTGTCTGGTACATTTCAATACTTTGCACAACAGCAAGGCACAAAATAATAACATTTCTGTAGATCTCCCAGAGCCATAGCAGTGATCAAAGACCTTCTATCGAGTGCTTGAAGCTTTTCATGAAGTGGTGTCGGTGTGATTAGTTTTATATAATGCAGTTTACCTTTTGTTTTTTAAAAGGATTTTACATAGACATTTGCAGAGAGATTTACTCTGTTGTTGTGAGATGTGATCAAATGTGCACTTTGAAGTTGCTTGGGGGAAACCGATTCAAAACTGTTGGGTAACAGTTTGAAGTGGACATACGTATGAGCCTGAACCCCTGCAACAACGCTTACAATGGGAACCTTTTCTTACCTGCAAATTGGACTGAAGTTGGTTTCAAAATTCCAAAGACCCCAGACCACATATCACCAGTTTGAACATAATGATTCAGTTGCATATAACATACAACTGACATGTACCACTGTACACATAACCCTGTGAAACTGGTAAAATAATATACAAATCATCAATGTCTTTGTTTTGTGCATGTGTGTGTGTGTGTGTGTGGGATCCATTTGTTTTGGTTAGGGGATAACAAAGAATTCAAGAAAAGCTGTGACCGTCATTAAAATCTGTGTGAATAATTAAATATGTGTTTAAGGTCATGCGCATAAAATTGTGAAGATTAACATTTCTCAATTAAAATTTTCACAGATACCCCAAAACTTAATAAAGTATCCAATCTTACTTCCTGAAATAATACAAAATAAATTATTTATTAGGTGTTTTTCACAAGTTGAAATAAATATTGATAGTTCATATGAATGCATATACAGGTGCATCTCAATAAATTAGAATGTCATGGAAAAAATCATTTATTTTTTTTTAATTGGTCTTAAGAAGTATTTTAATTTGTTAGATGTGAGCCAAAATCATTACAGTTAAAAGAACCAAAGACTTAAAACTACTTCAGTCTGTGTGCATTGAATTTAATACACAAGTTTCACAATTTGAAGTTGAAGAACTGAAATGAAAATTTGAATGAATGAAATTCTAATTTATTGAGATGCACCTGTATTGTTCTTAAAATAATTGTGATTACAATCAACATTTCAAATGTTTCTTGTAAAATAGTATAGAGTTGCAAAGAGGTAGAAAACATTTTGATAGGTAGGAGAGTAGGATTCTAAAGCATAATTTTTCTTTCCATTTTAAATACGTATACATGTGTGTGTGTGTGTGTGTGTGTGTGTCCATATCAGGACCTTATACAGTCTATGATCAGGACATATATTTGTATAATGACAATATAATATAATATATTAAATATATAAATATATATAAAAACTAAAATTAATACAAAAATATAAAAAACATTAATGTTCTTAAAACGGCAGGTTGAAATCGTTATAAACAACATGTTCCAAGTGCAAAGACTTTTCGTTTGGCGACTAATTTTCTCCAACCGACCTTTATTTTGAAATCCCATCATTTCCGGCCGTTTAAAAAACTCTTCTCCGTAGCGCTCCTGCATCTTCCGCTGTGTCGCAGTACGTCTATTGACAAGAATCGTGCTTTGGAATTGAAAGCTAATCGACTGAAGATGAATGTGATCGATCATGTGCGGGATATGGCAGCGGCTGGACTGCACTCTAATGTCCGGATCATCAGTAGTTTACTCCTGACGATGAGCACCAACAACCCGTGAGTGTCTCGAGCGCTCCACAATATAAACACACCCGAGCTGAAGTGTGATCATATTCAAACTCAACGGCTAATCTATTGGTTACACAGCAAGTCAGACACACAGAAATGTGTTATTCTTTAAGCTCGTAAGAAGTCAATATAATAATATTAATGTATTATTTAAGACAGCAGAGCTACAGTTCACCGTATTTTCCCAAAATACTGTGGTTTCAATAGCTACCGTAGTTCTCATGAAACACACCGAAATGTCAGTTCAAAAGATAAACCCAAAGCCATATTAGTGTTTGTTTCTCTTTTTCAGTGAGCTCTTCTCGCCGTCTCAGAAGTACCAGCTGCTGGTGTATCACGCTGATGCTATTTTCCATGATAAAGAGTACAGGAACGCAGCCTGTAAGTACAACATGGCTTTACAGCAGAAGAAAGTACTCAGCAAAACATCGAAAGTGCGTCCGTCCAGCACAGGCGGCACAACATCTGCACTTCAGGCACAGGTGAGCTCCTATACTTTCAAATCGAGTTTTATTAATTTTCAGCATTATTACTCCAGTCTTCAGCGTCACATGATCCTTCAGAAATCATTCTGATATGCTGATGTAGTGCTGAAGAAACATTTCTGATTATTATCAATGTTGAAAACATTTGTGCTGCTTAATATTTTATTGTGGTACCTTCATCAGGATTCTTTAAGAGAAAATTCTAAACATCATTTATTTGAAATACTAACATAAAATGTCACTTTTGTTTTCTTGAATAAAAGTATACATTTCTTTCATACTGACCGCAAACCTATGAACGGTAGTGTATATATTTTTTTATTTTATTGCTATAAAATGTTTATTATTTTTGGCAGTAAATAATATTATTTTGTCCGAGAAAAAAAAAAAGATTGTGTGAAATCGTAATAGTGACAATTCTCTATTCAAACACCACTAATTATTATGATTTCATAGAATTGAAACGATTTGTTTTTCCTGTGGCATTTTGGTGGAAACTGATTTTTGTAACAGCTGCCTTATTTCCCATGTTAAATTAAATTAAATTTATGCATTTAGCAGACGCTCTTATCCAAAGCGACTTACAGTGCATTCAGGCTATCATTTTTTACCTAACATGTTTCTATATATAATATATGTATTATATAATTTGAATGGCGTTTTATCAACTCTGTGTTCATCAACTGCAGAACTTGCCATCAGAGATCGAAGTGAAATATAAAATCGCAGAGTGTTATACTATTCTGAAGCTGGATAAAGATGCCATATCCGTTCTGGAGGGAATCCCTTCACGCCAGAGAACGCCAAAGGTGTGCTTTCACAAGCGGTCTAGTGCTTTTCTTGTTTTACAAAGTATAGTTTGTATACACGTAATTATTAAGTCTAAAAAGTGACATAAAAGAGCACTTTGCATGATTGTGTTCCAGATCAACATGATGCTGGCGAATCTTTACAGGAAGGCTGGTCAGGAGCGTTCAGCCGTCACAAGCTATAAGGAAGTGTTGAGACAGTGTCCTCTGGCTCTGGATGCTATTATTGGTCAGTAAGAACACAGCGCTGTTCCTGTGGTGGTGCATCTTGTGCTTTCTTTGTCTGTTTTAAAGCCTCGTCCTGTCTGCTCCGCTGCAGGGCTTCTGTCTCTGTCGGTGAAGGGGGCAGAGGTCGCTTCCATGACGATGGACGTGATTCAGAGCATCCCCAATCTTGATTGGCTGTCTGTCTGGATTAAAGCACATGCTTTCACACATGGAGGGGACAATCAGAGAGCCATCAACACTATCTGGTGAGGACGGGACACGGTCATGATTCAATTCAGCAACTTTCTTTTCTTAGCTGTAGTGTGGCCATGGAAACATTTTGGAATAATATATTAAAAACAACAATCTTTACATTTAATATATGCTTTTATATATATAAAAAAAAAATTAATAAAGAAAATAGTTTTACTTGGTATTAGCCACCACTGTCATCAAAAAGTATGATCTTGTATTAGATTTTTGTTGTTCTATTATTTATATACTATTCTAGTATTTATTAATATTTTGAATTAGCTTTTTTTATATTTTAATTTGAGTAATTTAGTAATTTATTATTTTTTATATTTATATTTAGCTTTTATTATTTCTGTTTTATTAATTTTAGTGCTTGAATATCAACATATCAAGTTTTAGCTAATCTTATATTTATAAATTATTTAATTTCAGCATTGTTTCAATTAAACAAAATCATTTTAAATGGTTTTAGTTAACAATAAAAATGATTATATTAGATTCACAGTTATTGTATTATTTATATACATCTATAGTAATTAATATTTTGAATTGGCTTTTGTATTTTTAGTTTTCTTTTTAATTTTGCGTTTTAGCAATTCAGCAAGTTTTTTAATATCTCTGTGTTTTAGAAATTTTAATACTTCATCTTATTTCAGTCAAAAGGCAACATTTTTTTAGTAAGTTTTCTTGTAATATTTATTTTATTTCAGATTTCAATTTATATCTTTAGTTATTAATAACAATTATATTATATTATATTATATTATATTATATTATATTATATTATATTATATTATATTATATTATATTATAATGTATTTCCTATGCAAAAATATTTAGAAAGTAATTGGCCACCTCTGCACAATCTGTCCTCAGCTCTTTGGAGAAGAAGTCACTCTTGAGGGATAACGTTGATCTTTTAGTCACTCTGGCAGATGTGTACTTCAGGGCTGGAGACACCAAAAACTCCATCCTGAAGTTTGAGCAGGCACAGATGCTCGACCCTTACCTGATCAAAGGTGCATGGCATCCACCAGTCCTTTAACACTCTAGATACACTGCATGATGATGATGATTGTTTGTTTGAAGGAAATGATGGTGCTGGTTTGCAGGTATGGATGTATACGGCTATCTGATGGCCAGGGAGGGTCATCTGGAAGATGTGGAGGTTCTCGGAGGACGGCTGTTCAACATATCTGACCAGCATGCTGAGCCCTGGGTCATATCTGGGTGAGTTTGACCTCCTCCTAATGTATCTGAAACGGTTTCAGAGACCAAAGCGGTTGGAAGCTCTTATTTCTTGTTTTCCACAGATGTCACAGTTTCTACAGTAAGCGTTACTCTCGTGCCCTGTACCTGGGAGCTAAAGCCATCCAGCTGAACAGTAACAGCGTGCAGGCGCTGCTCCTGAAGGGGGTGGCGCTGAGGAACATGGGCCGAGTGCAGGAGGCCATCATACACTTCAGAGAAGCCATGAGACTGGCGCCCTGTCGTCTGGACTGCTATGAAGGCAAGAAATTCAGGATCATATGCATATAATGTTGTTATGCATAAGGTTTAGGAAGATCATGATGGTTTTGTGCAATAAAAGTTTATAGATATGTAGTCTATTGATTTGCTCAATATCTGTTAGTATTCATTCTTTCCTGTTTCCTAAAGGTTAGACAAAGCCCACAGTCATCTCATAGTGATACGTCCCTTGTTTTCAGGTCTGATTGACTGCTATCTTGCCTCTAATGGTGTACGGGAGGCTATGGGAATGGCCAACAATATTTACAAGACCCTGGGAGCGAACGCCCAGACTCTCACCATCCTGGCCACAGTGTGTTTGGAAGACCCCATGACCCAGGAGAAGGCCAAGACTCTGCTGGACAAAGCCCTCGCTCAGCGGCCCGACTATATCAAAGCTGTCGTGAAGAAAGCAGAGCTCCTCAGTATGTCAAAACGTCACATGTCTTTCTATGTTAATTGTAAACTCTGCAATTATTTTTTTGTTTGTTTATTATGTTCTCATTTGTAAGTCGCTTTCGATAAAAGTCTATGCTTAATAACCAAATGTAAACGTTTATTATATTTTTTCTATGTATTACTATTATTATTATTATTAAAGTTTTTGTTGTTGTTAATTTATATATATTATTATAATATTATTTTAATAATAATAGAAATAATTATTTTTTTTCATTTGTCATTTTATTTTATTATTATATTTTCTTTACTAACTAGTTATCAAATTACATAATTTCCTATTTTTTATTTTTATCATAGACTTTTTCTATTATTATTTTTTTTACTTATTATTATTAAATTATCATTATTATTTAATTTATGCTTTTAATTTGTACTCTTTTTATTTATAACATTATTGTTATTATTATTATTATTATTATTGTTTATTTATTCTTCTATTTGTTATTTTAATTATTATTATTTAAAATTTGTCACTAATAAAATGTTTTTTTAAGTTATTATTATAAATTATTTTATTTTAAAATAAGGTATACATTTTATTTGATCTATTTATTAATTAGTAGTAGTAATGTATTTTTACCCTTTTTGTTTTTCTCTGTTTATTTTCTAATTATATAGTTTATTATTACTGTTGCCATTTTTGTTGTTCTTGAACTGCTATGAAAGTTAGTTATGAAATAACACATTATTGTTAATAATTAAGCTTATAAAAAGCGTATTTTTTTTTGGTGTAATGCTGTGTAACATCTAAATAATTTTCATTACAGGTCGAGAACAGAAGTATGAAGAAGGAATAGCACTTCTGCGGAACACTTTAGCCAATCAGAGCGACTGTGTGCTGCACAGGATGCTGGGGGATTTTCTCGTAGCTGTTAATGACTATCAGGAGGCCATGGACCAGTACAGTATAGCGCTAAGGTAACATCATCCACACTGTACTAGGGCTGTCAAAAAAAAATTCAAATATTCATCAAATTTAAAATAAAAAATCCACATTCGAATGCAAAAATGTTGTGTCCGTTAAGGAGGCAGCTTTAAGGCCCAACCAGAGTATACTTTTGTTCCGTCTCACACACAGCCTCGTCTGCCCCTTTGTATTAAACTATGCATGTATACATAATGCTGTTTTTTATATAGTTCTTTAAGCTACTTAAATTGGTTTATAAACATTATTTTAAATATGATGCACTTTTTTCACAGTCATATTTTCATATACTTTGAATAAACGTGCTATTCTTTAATAAAACTTTGCCCAGTGCGCCCTCTTGTGGACTCAGAAGAGAAGCCAAAAGCTTTTCTTCACCCTAACTAAAATTATGCATTTTAAATTGGAATATAATTCGAATGTAGTTTTTCAGCCATTTTGACAGCCCTACACTGTACGGTAAAATCGAGCCAAACTGACCGTTATATTCCTCTTCTGTAGTCTCGATCCGAATGACCAGAAGTCTCTGGAGGGCATGCAGAAGATGGAGAAGGAGGAGAGTCCCACAGACGCCACGGTGGAGCTGGACGGGGACGATATGGAGGGCAGCGGGGAGGAGGGAGATCTGGAGGGCAGCGACAGTGAGGCGGTGCAGTGGGCTGATCAGGAGCAGTGGTTCGGCATGCAGTGACCCTCAACACCCATCCAGAGACTCTACAGCTTCAGCACTTCAGAAAACATCCACACGCCTGGATTCTGATGTGTGTGAGTGGAGAGATGCCATTATGCTCACTGCTTCTCTCTAGCTGTGAATTACTGACACTGACTGTATTGGGATTTGTGGATTACATTTGCATTTGTTTGGTTTTGTCATATCAAAAGATGATCTTTCTCATGTGAGAATGCAGCACTACACAGAGTTCAGAAACAGTCTGTCCCCAACCTGGATGACACAAGGATGGTATGATCTTTTTTCAACACAGTGCTACAGATGTTAGACTTAAAACCCAAATGATTCACTATTAATGTATTTTCGAACAGTTTTTAAACATCATGGGCTTCACTTTTGCTGGTTTGGGTTAAATACAGGACTAGGCAACTAGTTTATTTTTTATTTTTCATAAAGGTGTCAAATCTATCATTTGTTTTGCATGCTTCGAGCTTTTTTCAATTAAAGTGATAACTGTTAAAGAGGCATCTTTTAAATGAACCATAATCCCACACGTTTTCATTTTTTTCACCTCTGATCTGTTGTGTAATGAAAACATGTCAAAGTCGTATATCACGCCAAAATCAAAAAGAAAATGTTTTGTGTAGAAAATGAATCCCGTTTTGAATTTAGCATTTTTGGGGCATTTAAGTACATTTCACGCATTTGTTTAGCTCTCATTCAGCGTGGTAATTTCCATTAAAATAATGCAGCGATACTATTTATTTCCTGTGGTTTATTTTATGCATTTTTCCCCCTTTTCGTTTTTGGTATGAATAACTAATTTATGTAGTCCCAAGTGCATTATTTTTTTCATTGTCTTGTTTTGTTTCGTTTCTGTATTGTTGTAAATGAGGCGCTTTTTAAATGTTTTTGAATTAAAATCATGGCATGAAAAATGCTGATGTGCTCAATGTTACTAAACAGAATATCTCTTCTACAAAATCAAGTGTTGAGAGGGTAAAGAAACAGCAGTGCAACCATGTAATATCATTTTATTAACCACAAGTCATTGTGATAATTACACTGAACACTGATTGGGCAGCACCCGCCCTCCGTTGTCATGAGAACTGCAATAAAAGACCGCCCATCTCTCAATGTCACACACGCACGCACACCTAACACCTGAAATGAGCTTCTGCTTTAAAACATATTGCACATCCCTGTGCAAAGCAACAAGAACAATCAGTTTTGGTTAAGTTACATGTCACAAAAGATCTGAGGAGAAACGATGCCTGGTTTCACTAACGGCATCTTTTCAACTTAAATATTGCAGTGCTATACAAAGGTTTCTAACATAAGGGGACATGCACCATGAAAACTGCTGTAATGTTTAATGCATTTGCAGTGTCTTTTCAAATTTCACTGGCTTCCGACGGGTTTATCCTGGAATATCAGCTTCTTCTAAACTAATGACAAATTCTTAGGTTTCAGCACAGTTGACATGCAGGCCTAGAAAGATGTGTGGAGCTGCTGAAAACATCATGCACTAAAGTCAAGAAAACCTCACAGCTTCTGCAAGGAATACAGAGAGGATTGGCTTAATCATCCCGAGCTGGAGAGAGAGAGAGAGAAAGAGAGATATGGCAAAATAAGGACACATTTGATCAAACAAAATGAAATGCACAATACTGTATACATAAAGAAATGTGATGTCATGCAACTGTAGTTAGACATGATTAAATGCCTCTTTACAGAGTTACATATAAGTCCGTTAGAAACGTTGTAGAGGCAGTTGCACATAATCGCATTACGTCAATCTGATGCAGGCAGCAGGACAAACAAACATGAGCTTGTGAATGTGTATTATGTGAGTAGTACTCACTCGCTGATGCACACAGGACAAACTTGAGTTTTAACACAGCAAATTTAATCATGCATGTCTGTTGGTCACCTGCAGCAAGACACTTTTACAAGAGAACTGATTACTTACAAAAAATATATATGTATAATAATAATTATTGGACCCCTAATGAACAAATTGTGCCATTTCTAGATGTAAAGAGGTCCAGTGTAATAACATCAGCGTTTTAATCTCAGAATGCATCCTCGATATCATACAAAAAAAAAAAAAAAAGGACAATTTGTGCTCAGTTCATTTACTCAGCATCTACTATATACATATATACATTACAGTAAAAATAATTCATCTATAAGATTATAATCACTACACATGGAAACCTCTTCAGAGGATTTGCTCAAAGCAAATCTTAAACACACTGTCGGTGTCATGTTTTCTTTTTTACTAAAGCATTCATAAAATAAAAAAATGAACAGCTAGTGTTTCAGTTTAAAGGAAGTAGTATATTTGGCTAGTCTATCAAGCAAAAATAACGTCCTAAAAGAGCAACGGCAGCTGCAATCTATTTAACAGAGGAAATAATTTAGCTTCAGGTGAAGAATAGAAACAGAAATGACATGGGTGACGTTGCAGTGGAAAATATCGAAATACAACCTAAATGCACGTTCGCTCTTTTTGGCCCAGCGGACTCAAAAAGCTATAAAGACATCTCAGAGCTTTGAGCCCAAAATATCCAAATAAATCTGATACCTTTTTCATCTCTGCACTTTAAGCATCCAAAAAAGGCCATAAGTGGCACCTGAAAATATATACACCTTTCATAAGAGAGAAAAAAAAAGTGCTTAAAATGGAATTATAAAAAAAGGAACATACTATTCTCTGACAACAAAATGCCATATATGTAGATAAACATATATACACACACACTTAAAAAAAAAAAATTAAACCAGGCTGAAATGCATGTGCAAATGTGAACAGGTGACTGTTGTTCCTTGTTAATGTTTCTTCTCAGGTTATTTGGAGTCATGTGTTAGCTTGACCCCAGCTCTGGGATCGGTCAGGAGGACCAGAGCTGCTGGGTTATGTTAGTATCTGTGCTGTACAGCCACACCACTAGAGGGAGTGTCAGAGCTACGAAGGGCCAGGAGACGCCCTCAGTGCATGCAGAGAGGGACCAGCCTCTCCTGTCGGGCTCCGGGTCCAGCTCTTTACCCGGCTCCAGGTAGTTCCTTGCGATGAATTTGAGCAGCTCGTCCAGGAGGATGACAGGCAGTGAGATCTTCAGCACCATCAGCCACTGGGTCACGTTCAGAGGAGCGATCTGGAAGATGACCTGAGGAACCGCAGCAGGTGAAGCAAAGAAAAGATGCAATGAAACCTGGTATTTCACCAAGGCTTTCACAGACAACAGTGTACCAACAGCCTAAAGATTTTAATTCCATTTTATTTAATAAACATGGACAATAACTAAACATTCTATTTATTAATCATATTTTATAACAGAAGTAGAAAGTAATAAGTAATAACATCCACATCCATGATTTCACTACTTTATTTTATTCATTCAGTTTAGATTTCTTTATATTAAATAATAATAACAACAACTATAGATTTTAGAAAAACTAGACTAGATTTTTCAGAGTGAAAATATATAATCTATATATCTATCTATCTATCTATCTATATATATATATATATATATATATATATATATATCTATATATATATATGTGTGTGTGTGTCTGTTTATATGTGGTGGTGTTCTGAAATTAGGAGGCAAAGTGCTCAGTTTTTTAAATCAAAATTCATGTCCCAGTCATTTTCTTATTTAAACATTGCTTACACTATTAGAAAAAAAACTTCATAATTTTACATTAACAATGTAATCAATATTTTATTTATTAAAGCCAAGTATGAATCTCATCAAGTTAGTGTTTAAGCATTTTACATTTATTCCTAAATAATAACTCAAAACAGTAACAATTTAATATATTATATTCAACTTAACTATTTTTTTTTTACATTTTCAGATCATCTGTTAAAAGTTAATGGGCTCAGGGGAGGAGAGAGAGAGAGAGAGAGAGACAGGACTCCCACTGGAACTGTACCTGCTGGTGTCACAGTTGGTCCAAGCTCCACAATCAAAGCACTGAGGGTGCTTCTTAAATGGATAGTTCACTGAAAAATTATGTCATTAATGACTCGCCCTCATGTCGTTCCAAACCCGTAAGAGCTCAGTTCATCTTTTTTTGGAGCAAAATGTATTTTCGATGCTTCAAAAAATTCTAACTGACCCTCTGATGTCACATGGACTATTTTGATGATGTTTTTCTTACTTTTCTGGACATGGACAGTATACCGTACACACAGCTTCAATGGAGGGACTGAGAGCTCTCAGACTAAATCTAAAATATCTTAAACTGTGTTCCGAAGATGAACGGAGCTCTTACGGGTTTGGAATGACATGAGGGGGAGTCATTAAATGACATCATTTTAATTTTTGGGTGAACTAACCCTTTAAATTAGTGAGGGTGCTCTCTCTCACGAATATATACACACAGATCTATAGTGTTAAGATACCATACCGGCAGTGGCTCCACATAGAGGATGAGGAAATGGAGAGACATGGAGAGACAGATGGCTCCCAGCAGCCAGATGTTTTCCCAGGGAGGCATGCGCAGCAGAGACTGATTCTCTGACAGACTGCAAGAAGAACAACGACATGATAACTTGGGTTCAATACCAACAAAGCTTGTTTTTAAATAACTGTCTAGATGTCAGGTGGATGGTGACTGACCTGTTGAGGGCGTTACACATCTCGATGGTGACCAGCACAGACAGGGCCATGGTCATGGGGTACGGAGACTCGAACACGTGGCACTCCAGGTCCTGGAAGTCAGGATTATCAGGAGAACACTGCAGGAAATGACTCTGAGAGGACAAGAGAGAAACAGTTACTACTTAGATGCCAAGTTACTACCACTACAACATAATAAAATAAAAAATATAAATTATATACAACAACAATTTTCATAACAAAACTAAATATTTCATATATGTACATAACTTAAATTAATATATAAACATTATTATAATATAAAAAATATATACACACGTATATAAAATGTAATGATGTGATTTATAAAATGTATTTTATATAAAAAATATATAAATTATATACGGTATATATATCTCGCATTGTTTTGTAACCATATAAAAATCTTTACTGTCTACTTTGGACCAGTTATTTTTCATATAAATGCTGTTCTTTTGAACTTTTTATTCATCCTAGAAAAAAAAAAAAAAAAAAAGTTACTTTTTTTTAATAACGTAAAACCACAACTGTGTTCAACATAAAAAAAAAGAAATTCAAGTATTAAATCAACATATTAGAATGATTTCTGAAGTGACACTGAAGAGTAAAAACTCCAGCTTTGCCATCACAGGAATAAATTACACCCTTGTTTACAATTTCTCTAGTTTACGTTATTATTGTTTTTATTAACAGTCCAAAATATTGTGCTGCAATCTGTCAAAGCTAGGTCAGCTTTATAACGGTTTAAATGTCAAACAAATATTTTAGACAATCAAACTTCTTTCTTTGAATAATGACAAGAATGTAACCCAAGTCTAGTTATTTTATCAGACTGTGTGAGCCAGCCTTAAAGGGTTAGCTCACCCGAGAATGAAAAATCCCTTGCTGAAGTGTTTATTACGTTTGGAATCTGGATATTTTTCTTACAAAAAGGCATGGAATCGCTACAGGAGCCGTCTGAGGGACGTTTTATTACAGATGTGCGCACTTTATTTCACGTCTTCTGAACTGTTGCCAACAAACACCCGCTTAACCCCATTGAAAGGCTTGGAAGAGCAAGGACAACTTTTTATACAAATCTGAATAGATTATTCTAAAAGAAGAAAGTCACATACACCTATGATGCTTCGAGGGCAAGTAGAAGATGGATGAATTTTCATTCTCGGGTGAACTAACCCTTTTAAGACTACAGAATAGTCACACACACATCACGTTTATTTAAAAACGGAGATATATACCAGCTGGTATAATGTGACCATCGGACCATCATCAGCAATAATGAACCACCAGGCTGCAGCTCCTACAGTAGCGGCACCCACATAACCTGAGAAACACAACACAAGACTTAACGGACCAGACTTAAATCATAGCCACTAGGGTACATTAGTCATGTTTGTGACTCACAGCCGATGGCCAGGTATCGGAAAAAGAGCCATCCAGAGATGAGGGACTCCTTGGCGTTGCGGGGGGGCTTGTTCATGATGTCCAGGTCAGGAGGGTTGAAGCCCAAAGCGGTGGCAGGAAGACCATCAGTCACCAGGTTCACCCACAGCAGCTGGACGGGGATCAGGGCCTCAGGGAAACCCAACGCAGCGGTGAGGAAGATACTGTGGAGGAGTCCAAATTATTAGCAACACACAACAAATGGAAACCGAATTGAAAACCACAACCGTACTGACCAGACCACCTCGCCCACGTTGGAGGAGATGAGGTAGCGGATGAACTGCTTCATGTTGTTGTAGATGGCTCTGCCTTCCTCAACAGCGGCCACAATGGTGGAAAAGTTGTCATCGGCGAGGACCATCTCCGAGGCTGTCTTGGCCACAGCAGTGCCAGAGCCCATGGCGATGCCAATCTCTGCCTTCTTCAGGGCAGGGGCATCGTTCACACCATCTCCTGTCTGCAGAGACACAACTGCTCAGCCAAAAAGGATAATCAAACATGACTGTGCGAAATCACGATCCATTAACAGCATACAGCCACCTACCATGGCTGTGATCTCATCAAAGCCCTGCAGGAACTCCACAATCTTGGACTTGTGTGAAGGCTCGACACGTGCGAAGCAGCGGGCAGCCATGACGGCCTCTTGCTGGGCATGAGGTGAAAGGTCGTCAAATTCGCGGCCAGTGAAGGCCATGCGGTCGATGTCGTCGTCCTCTGAGAAGATGCCGATGCGTCTGCAGATGGCCACCGCAGTGCCTTTGTTGTCGCCGGTGATCATGATGACCCGGATGCCAGCTTGGCGGCAGAGCTTGATGGAAGCGGCCACTTCTGTACGAGGAGGATCCAGCATGCCCACGCAGCCCACGAAGGTCAGATCCGACTGGCAGACAGGGAGGAGAGGGAAGTTTAGAAAGAAAGAAAAAAAAAAACCTGCATAAAGCTGGCTAAATGGAGACAGCTTACTAGACACAAAGATCCATTATTAGAATTTTTTTGACACTTTGGATAATTGCATTTCTAGATAGTTAACTACTGTATTTCATACTTTTTTACTTCGTTTGGCTGGTACTGCGACTTATAGTCAGGTGCGACTTATTTATCAAAATTAATTTGACACGTACCAAGAGAAATTAACTAAGAGAAATTAACCAAGAGAAAACATTACAATCTGCAGCCGCGAAAGGGCGCTCTATGTTTTCAGTGTAGATTACAGGAGCACTGAGCAGTATAGAGCGCCCTCTCGTGGCTGGAGACGGTAATGTTTTCTCTTGGTTCTTGGTTCTAAAAAAATGTGACTTATTGTCCAGTGCGACGTAGGGGTGCTCCGATCACGATCGGCCGATCAGTATGCACATCTCATCAGTAAAGCCGGTTCTCTAATCAGCGGTTAATTCCATCAGGTGCCATCAGGTGCGTGATTTCACATAGAGTAGCTGTTACTACAGAGAGCCTTTGTTAATAGAGAAGATGCGCAAATCCACTTCATTTTCAGCGTTTTTTGGCGCATCTTCTCAGTTAACAACGGCTCTGTGATAGTTTGCTAGATAGAAAGCTAGTGAGACGCAGACAAAAATTATATTAGATGCTGGATGTGATTACCCAATAAAATACTTTATTAGATAGCTAAATAACAGGATCAATTATTTTTAAGACATAACTAGCAATACAGAATGTGTTTTTTTTAGATAAATGGTTTATTAGAAAGCTAGCAAGACAAAAAAAAAGATAATAAGATACCTAAATACATTACTAAATAGTTACATATTGTATTATATTGCAACCAGCCAGGAGAATTGTTAATTAGACAGTTAACTAAACAGATTAAAACTATATCAATCTAGCTAGTTAACAACAATATTTTATTAGATGGCAAGCAACCAAAAAACAACTATTCTTTACTACACAGGTAAATAGTTAAGATAGTTAAGATAGCTAACTAGCTAAATGTAAAAATAGTTTATTATATAGCTAACCATTAGTTAGCTATATGAATAAATCAGTTATAAGATAGCAAACTGCTAGTGGGACAAAGACATCTAGATGTGTTATTAGACAGCTAACTAGCTAGCTAGTAATTTGATTGCCAACTAGCTATACAAATGAACACTTTATTAGAGCGTTAACTAGTTTGATAAATAGTCTATTAGAAAAGGAAGCTATTGATATGCAAAAAGTATATTTGTAGATAGCTAGATACATAACTAGATAGTTTAGATTGATGGCTGAACAGTTTAACTGATAGTAATCTAAAAAGATGCAAAGAAACATTTTAGATTATGTTAGCCATTAGACAGTTATAGATCTAGATAGATAAACTACATAAATACTTTCTATTGCCATCTGGTAAACACCAGTTTTTATCTAAACAGTAAAAAGGAAGAATTGTTTATTAGCTAACTAGCTAGATGAATAAATAGTTTATGAAACTTGTTAGATACTAGATAGCAATCTAACTATTTGGATAAATGCTTTATTCTATAGCTGTGAGCATGACACAAAGCCTGGCATAGTTCAGTAACTCAGTCACCTCATACTCTGCAAAGCTGGCTGTTTCTGACAGGATCATCTCCTCTTTCTTCATTGGACTATCGCGGGTGGCCAGTGCCAGGCAGCGCAGGGTATCGCGGCCAGTGCCGTACTCTCTGATCACTGACATTATCTTATCCTTGATGCCTTGAGTCAGGGGAACCCTGGATCCCCCCACACGCACGTACGTGCACCTCTCGATCACTCCCTCTGGAGCTCCCTAAAGAAAGACACAGCTGTTTATCAATCCGAAAAACCAATACAAAAACTCACTACACAACAAACAAGTATCCGGTTAGTACCTTGACAAACATCTTCGCAGTAGAGGATTTGGCCTTGTTTGGGGAACAGTACACAGACATAGACTTCCTGTCTCTGGAGAACTCCAGGGTGAACTCCTTCTTCATCAGCTGCTTGATAACCTATACATACACGCATATGGAGGAATTAAATCACGATTTAACAAGTGCCTGCATAATTATTTATTAATCGTATAAATATTTACTGAGTTGCAGGCGTTGGCTCTCTCGATCTTTGACAGGCTCCTGACGTCAGTGTCAAAAACGTTCATCTTTTCCACCAGGCAGGTCAGAGCCGTCTCCGTGGCTTCTCCAACCTTCTCATAAACGCCTTTAGACTGAAAGAGAGTTAGCACTTATCACCATGTGATATTTCAATTTCAAATAAATTAATTTTGAATCCTGAAAAAAGTTAAATAAAGCAGAACTTTTTTTAACATTGATTAGCAAATCAGCATATTATTAAAATGATTTCTGAAGGATCATGTGACGCCCAAGACTGGAGTAATGTTGAATATTCGGCTACACATGACAGGAATAAATTACATTTTAAAATATAATTAAAAAAGAAAATAGTTCTTTAAATTGTAGTAATTTTTAAATGGTATTTCTGTTTTCCTTTTTTATTAAAATACATTTAATTTTGACCAAAAAAGTAGGTATTATATGTAATTTAAAAATAAAATGTACATAAAGATAGATAGATGGATAATGGTTTTTAAAATATATTAATTTTATATATTAATTTTGAAGAATTTTATAAACAAAGCAATGGACATTTTGCTTACATAATCCAGGTTTTAAAAAAAGGACAATTAGAAAACACACCTCATTATAATCCAGGGAGGAATCATTACACAAGGCACAGATGGTGGCCAGCTCCACCAACCCGTCATACTGGGAGCTTTTCACTAATCGGTTATCAAGGAATCTGAGCAACCAGAGCAACAGAATTATCAATAAACTACTTCCTAAAACAGAAGCTGGAAAAATGTGAAGTCACAGGCATCAGTTTGACTGCAGAAGTACACGTAAATATGAGAGCAGAGAGATACTCACACGTCTCCTTCTGGAGCGTATGTGGAGCCGGAGATGGTGAACTCTGTCAGTGAGCAGTTCTCCCCCTCAGCCTTGTCTATGATGAACATCTGAAAGACAATTTTAAAGGAATAGTTGTCATTTATTTACCATGGAGTTCCAAACTTGGATTTTTATAAAACCTATAAATAACAGAATTTTAGGTGAACTGTTCCTTTAAGATTCCAATTGTTAACTGAATGCGCCAAGACCCACCCACTTTCAATACTAATGATTTCGGACCAACTCACTTTTACAATCTCTAATTCAGCACTTATGTCTGTTCACTTGTCAGAGAGCCATCAGTCAAATCCATTCTACTTGAGGAATTACCTAATAAAATGAATTCCATTCGGCGTTTTAATTACAGCCTTGACTTCCATGCTGCTGCATCCTCAAATCCACTCCCCTTGGCTCATTCAGAGTCCACATAAATTAAACTCCATTCCATGTTTTCACTACTCACGCCTGCCGCAGCTCCCCTCACGTGACACAGCAATGTAAACAAAGCATCTTAGCATCTCTGCTGTGAGCTCACATACTGTCACAGCACAAGCTGCTATTGAAGGGAATATTCATCATTTGTTTGCTTGTTGCTTTTAAAAGGCATTTTGTAGTCTTTGCTGCAGCATTAAATTACAGTTACACATAAACTATGTTGTTTTATCAGTTATCTGGTGTTTTTTTTTTTTTCAAAACGACTTACTAGACTTTTGTTGCTGTGTGAATTTTTAAGAAACCTTGACTGGAATGTGGTAACTGGTATGTGGCTTTAAAAGCAATTATTAAATTAAAATGCAGAAAACAGTAAGAGGCATCTACTCCAGTAAAATTTTTTGCTTCCACATTTCTTTTTGCTTCCGACGCCAGTGGTATAAATAGTATTAAATTTATTGTAATAATACCAAAACAGTATTATTACAATATTAATATATCTTATATGGTTTTAATTACATGATGTGGTCATTAATTAATTGCACTTCAAAAAAGATCATTTAAAGTCATTGTTGTGTAAAGCATCAAACACGCATTACAAAAAGTAGGTTCAGCAAGAAATATATAAAATTAATACATTAATATTTGATAAAATGTATTACACACAGAAATGCACAGCAATGATTTTTAATTATCTTTTCAGAGTAATTTCTCCAAATTTGATGTGTGATTAATTATATTATTATTTAATCACCACATCATGTAATTAATTAGAAATTTTAAAATCGCTTACCAACCCTAATATATATACACACAATCACACGCATAATATATGTATATACAGCATCCAGAACAACAGACTGATGAGTGTATGCAAATTTGTGTTTCACTGAGCTAAAAGCATTTACCCTTTCTGTACAAAACCTGGACGATTAAACTGCTAAAGAAAGGGCTCACCCTGCAGACGGACATCTGGTTGGTGGTGAGGGTGCCGGTCTTGTCAGAGCAGATAACGGAAGTGCAACCCAGCGTCTCCACAGAGGGCAGAGAGCGGACAATGGCATTCTTCTTGGCCATACGGCGGGTGCCGAGAGCCAGGCAGGTGGTGATGACAGCAGGAAGTCCTTCAGGGATGGCAGCCACGGCTAGAGCGACAGCTATCTTGAAATAGTAAATGGCTCCACGGATCCAGGAGCCACCGTGGACGGGGTCGTTGAAGTGGCCGATGTTGATGATCCACACGGCGATGCAGATGAGAGAGATGACCTTAGAGAGCTGCTCCCCAAACTCATCCAGCTTCTGCTGCAGGGGCGTCTTCTCCTGCTCAGTGGAGGCCATCTCATCACGGATTTTACCGATCTCTGTGTTCACACCTGTGGCCACCACCACACCTACAGCTTTGCCTGCAGCAATGTTGGTTCCCTGAAATTGACACATTTAACATGAACAGGAAAAAAGCATGGCTTTGCATCAACATTTGGTTTAGCTGAAGTCCAATTTTCTTACTGAGAACAACATGTTTTTCTTGTCCTGATTGACAGCACGGGGATCCGGTATGGGGTCGGTGTGCTTAATGACGGACACAGACTCACCTGCAACATGAGCGAATTAGTAGTAAAATCCACAGCTAAAATACTTAACACTTAAAATTCACACACAAATTAACCAAATGATTTGTTACCTGTTAGGATAGACTGGTCCACTCTGAGTGTGGTGGACTTAATAGCACAGATACGGATATCGGCAGGTACCTTGTCACCCACTAGAAAAGAAAGGAATTTAGAACAAATAAGTCAAAATCGAAGAATGACAAGAGGGTGAGCAAATAATACATTTTTATTTTTGTGTTCTATCCCTTTAAATAAACACATAGGTGAAACAATAAACGGCACTAGAATTCAATAATGCAACATTAAACTTGAAAATGGTAATATCAGTGAAGAAATTAGATATGGTTTCGAAATCAAAAAGTTTATCTTCTTGTGGTCATGCTAAACCAAATCCAAACGGTGTATTTGTTTTTTTGTTTTTTGAGTTGTAACATTTTAACCTCATGCATTATGTTGCATTGCTGCAAGTGTCAGAGAAAGCAGCATTAAGAAAGCATAACCTCAATGTCTTCGGAATTATTTTCCTGACTGAAGAAATTATTGAACCATGACGAACCCAAATCAAATGAATTAATCGAAATCCACTAGTCCCTCTTGTACAGTCATTAAATGGCTTGAAAGGACTTAAAAAGGAGAGCGGGAGAGATAGAAACCAGAGAGAAAAGAGCACATTTGCCCATTGAGAACAAAGTAGAGCTCATCTGCGCCCTTAAGAGCAAAAGAGGAAAATGGCATGGGGAGCAACGATGCACCGTGCCAAAAATGGAGAAACATTTTGATATGTTCAGCGATGCGCTGATCAGGTATAAACACAGAGGCATGAGAGCAGCTGCACCTGCACTCGACGCGAGGAGTGACAAAGGTTAACACCAAGGTGAGAGGTGTTACACTCTCCATGTATTCGCAACTTATAACAATGGAATTCAAGAGCACCTTTGAGGAGTATGTTTGTGTTGAGCTTTCTTAGGCCACACTTAGCAGGATTAAGTGTCCATTTGCTGATCTGTCAATATTAAACTAACATATCAATCAGTGAAAGTCCAGTGAACCTGCTCGGCTAGCATGTGGAGTGTGGCAGCATGAGAAATAGCAGGGCATGATAACAATGGATGCTGCATGGCCTTGGCACAATCATCACACATGTGGGTGCAACAGGATCTCTGCACTGTGGATTAATGGGCTATGCTTTCGCCATGATCTGTGAAGAGCTACGGCGACAAGGTCACTCACACACACACGAGAGTGTGACGGCTTTTCTCAGAAAGGCTTAAATGGAGCTCAATTGCAACTTTCAGCAACCTAAATAGGAAACGAATGTACAAAATGAGGTCCAGTTCCTAGAAGGTCACACAGCATTGTTCACTGCAACAAGAGAACGAACAAGCTCAGCCAACAAGTACTCTCTTGTAGGAATGGACACTTGACGTGAATATAATCAGAGGTTGTTTTATGGACAATCTATCATGATTTGGAGGAGGAGAATTGTAGATGATGCTATAAGTAACTGCTCATAAATTGTAATGCAACAGGGTTGGCCAAAAGTCAGAATTTAAGAACTGACTGCCTTTCAATTTATGAGTGGGAATTTAGCAACACTGCAAAGGGAGATTCGATTCGAATTTGAATCAGGAAGAGGAATTTATGGCACTTTTCCAATACATGGTACAGCTTGGCTCGGTTTCTGTTTCCACTGCAGTTTAGTACCGCTTTAGAGTGGGTGTGATTATAGTGGGATTCAACGCGTTGCGTAAACATAACTCCATGTCTTTATTTGTGATCTGCTCAAAACTCGTGCTTGAATCCTCAGTGGCAAATCTTTTACATATGTAAACATACTTACATACAGTGAGTCAGAAGCGCAGGACTGTCCTTGCAAATATGGAACTGTCCGACTTTATAGAAACAGACACCAGTTTTAAGAGTTCACCTTGCAGATAATAATGCAAGAATATTATACATATTTGGCATGCTGCCCAGGGAGAGGGCTCAGAGCTCAGCATCGGCCCGAGCGCTGAGTGCTCCCCCCAGAATGGGACGACGGTGAGGAGTCGGGGTGGTGGAGGGATGCTGAAACACTAGAGAAAGAATGAAGGTAAGGGTGCTTTAATTATTTATAGTGGTTCTCAATTGTGGTGGTTGGATAGATGAAGAGATTACTGATGGTGAATTGGCTGTGTTGATTATCTGCATGTTGATTTTCCCCTCTCTCAAGGGGGTTGGATGTATGGGGTGGTTATTGATAGTGAATTGACCACGTTGATTTTCTGTGCATGCTCCTCTCGAAATTTGTTAATAAAACATCACGTTGTAGGCTACTCTCACTGGAAACAGTTCTCATCCTCTATGGTGGATTGTGTTCACAGATTATGTTTTCTGGAAGAATTCCTGAGCCCATGTTGTGATTTCCATCACAGTAGTATGTGATGCAGTGCCATCTAAAGGCCCAAAGATCAAGGCCATCCAGTATGGTTTTCTTGCCTTGACCCTTACGCACAGAGATTGTTCCAGATTCTCTGAATCTTTTGATGATATTATGCACTGTAGATTATGATAACTTCAAACTCTTTGCAATTTTTCTCTGAGAAACTCCTTTCTGATATTGCTCCAGTATTTTTTTACTGCAGCATTGGGGGATTTGGTGATCCTTTGCCCATCTTCTGAGAGACACTGCCACTCTAAGACTCTTTTTATACCCAATCAAGTTGCCAATTGACCTAATAAGTTGCAAATTGGTCCACCAGCTTTTCCTTATATGTACATTTACCTTTTCCGGCCTCTTATTGCTACCTGTCCCAACTTTTTTGGAATGGTTAGCTCTCATGAAATTCAAAATGAGCCAATATTTGGCATGACATTTCAAAATGTCTCACATTCAACATTTCATATGTTATCTATATTCTATTGTGAATAAAATAAGTTTATGAGATTTGTAAATTATTCCATTCCTTTTTTACTCACAATTTGTACAGTGTCCCAACTTTTTTGGAATCAGGTTTGTAGACGTGGAGTGTGTTAGAACGAGGCATTTTAGGACGGTGTGGACAAGTTTTAACTTTTATAAAGAATATCTCCTTGGATTTCAGACTTTAGTCTTTGCAACTTTACAGATCTTCTTTATGCACCAAGATCTTGTAACACTCCAAAGAGAAAATCAAACTTGACAATCAGATCATATGACTCCTTTAAGACTTCAATTAAAAAGGTTCATACTTCAAATGACACAGACAAGTTTCACTGAGATGCTTAATTGTGCCGCTGACTAATGTAGACTAGTACCACAAGGTGAGAATGACGCGTTTATTCAATTATGCTCTAGCTGGGAGTTGATTCATGACTTAAGAGAGGACCGATGGCATAGTTCACAAGTGTGTCAACACTTTCCAGAACATAGCAGCATTTATCAGTGTGCATATACAAAAAGCCTCAGCGAAGAGCTATTTCAGGCATATCTGGCCTCCAGGTAGAGGAGTGACCTCCAAACCCCTGAGCTGTTGGAGTTATCTATCCGCCCACTGTATGCACACAGCCACCTCATCGGCCCTGGAAGAGCATGGAGAGCCCAGAACAAGCCCAGCAAAAGGACCCTACACAACACCCACACAAGGACTCACCATATATTCAGCTCAATACTGAACTATTAATGGAGCGTTCAAGATCAAGAAAAAAAATCCAGTGGAAAGGAAGATGCAGCATATACATGCATTCCAGCTGTCATATCAAAGCACTTTAGTATCTTAAAATACCTTCAGCATGCATCAATCAGCACAGCAGGGTAAAATAGCTCACACCTAACTCTGCTCAGGAGGAGACTGGAGGACGGAAAGCAGAGCAGTTTTGTTTAAACGTTTATGCTTCCATCAGTCCCCCAGCAACAGTTTTCATTCCTCTGCTTGTTATAGCGATGCAGGACGAGGGGTCAAACAAACATGCCTACTCTTTATTGCCACATGTCATCACAGTATAACCATCTGATTGGCAGGGAAATGTTGAACTGTGAGGGTCTCGAGGTTAAACTGGTGCTGGGCAATATAATAGTATAATAGTTTTTTAAAACCGGACATAATGGTACAAGGGCCTAAGCAACATAGACAGCATCAGAAATTGCAGAGATGAGAAGTAACGAAGTACAAATACTTTGTTACTGTACTTAAGTAGATTTTTCTGGTATCAGTGCTTTACTTCACTATTTATTTTTCGGACAACTTTTTACTTTCACTCCTTACATTTTTACACAAATATCTTTACTTTCTACTACTTAAATTTTCAAACCAGGCTTGTTACTTTAATTTTAGTCTTTATTTTCGCCATTCGATAATAAAGCTCTAATAAATCAGTTAGTCTTGACTGGCATCGCTCCGATTCGGCTTGCGATAATGAACGTGATATTGTCTTATTGTCAGTGAACTACAGTTCTATGCATTCGATGACGCAACTTTACAACTAATCACAGAACCAGTTTACTGACGAGATGCACATGACAATCATGACACGTGATTAATTGCACAGCCCTACTACTGTAATTTAGTTTTTGCTTACTTAGTTAAACAAGGCCTGAATTTTGGTGTGGGACTCTGGGTATCGCGCATTATTCTGCAAATTCCGGGAAACTCTCACAAACATTTTGCACTATAGCATGTACAGCAGATTGAATGCAGACAGATTATCACAGCAGTTCTCGCTCTCTCTCTCTTTCTCTAAATGCACAGAGGGTAACAAGGGAACAACTAATTATGGTTTTGCTACACTAACCATAGTTTAACCATGGAATTTAAAACTATGGTTGTACAAATGGTAATCAATCCACAAAAAAAAATTATGGCTACTATAATTTTACTATAATAAAGTTATAGTTAATTTTCATAAGAGTCAAATAGGACTCTTGATAATGCAATAACGTTCAATATTTAGATTTTTCAAAAATAAATTGCCACGGTGTAGTTATTATTGTACTAATTTTGACATTTAGACAATTTATAAAATAGTTATTTTGCATGGGCCCAGTCTAATTATTTTAACTTTTTTATGTGATTGCCAGACAAAAAAAAAAAAATCATACATATATATATATATATATATATATATATCCACACACACACACACACTCTTTTAAAAATTTATTTTTAATTAAATTAATCAATAACAACACATTATCATTGCTTTTATGTCAAAAATAATAAAGTATCAATTTTTTTTATTATTAATTAAAAATATCAGTTATCACACACTTAAACATCAAACTAACCTATATCGGTCAAAAGGCAATAAACAATCTATAATTTACAAATCACTGGTTTTGTGCATGATTGGCCACTTAAGAGAAGCGTGTTGAGGATTACTGGACACCTGGCTCAACCCCATCATTGATAAATAGCAATATCTCCCTTGCTCTCATTCATATTAACTTTGTGGATCCTTGCTGACAGGCTGGGGGCATCAAACACCTGCCAGGCCCCCGCCACTTGCCGCAGGGCTCCGTGGTGATAGGCGATGGTTACCAGGTCCAGCAGAATGTTGCATGCCACCCTGGGTGCTTGAATTCCCAAAGCACGCAGAGTGCTGATTGGTAAGGCCTATGTGAAAGCAGCTCCAGGAGGGGGAAGAGGGGTGGGACACTATGGGCACTTCCCTATAAGGTAATCTCTCGAAATGAACAATAGGAACAGCTGTTAGAGCTGGACCCCTTCCACTTGACATTATGGCTGCACTGTACACACTTGAAAAAACTTCACTGGTTTCAATTACTGATTTTTCCTTAGCTGATAAGCATTGCATAAAAAATGACTGATCTTTGAAGATTGGAACAATGTCTAAAACATGTTTGGATAGAGAAGTTATTTCTGTTTTATGTTGTTGTTAACCACACGGCTTGTTGGGTGTCTGGGCAGAATTCAAATTAATAAATAAGTGGAAAAAAATAAAATAAAATTATTATATATATATTAAATAATATCTAGCTAACAATATATAGCTTAAATGAAGTTTAAAATAAAAGTTTTATTAAACAAAAATAATAATAATCTTTACTCATTGCATTCCCTGGGAATCAATCTTGCTGTTGTTAGTAATAAAAATAAAGTACAAATTAAATATAAATAAAAATATAAAAGTAATAAAAAGTAAAATAAAACCATAAATAAATACATAATGAATGCAGGAGCAGGAAACTATTGGGGGAAAAACAATTAAAAATATAACAGGCAAAAAAAACCCTTTAAAGCTATAAAAGACATGGAATAATAAATATATAATACCAATTAAATCTCTATTTCATGGAGTCTTAAAAGAGATTCTTGCAAGGTTGATGAAATTTCTCAGTTCATCACTGAAAACGGTTACATTTTAACTGCCCAAATACAAAGAATTATCCTTACATCAGGTATTACTTAAAGATTATACCCGAGGTTGTCTTATAAACCAAAGCACCTTGGTTTGGAATATCAAAGAGCATTGGAAGATATGCTAATTAAAGCATCAGATGTGCACAGAGGACTGTGGGGTGGCCAACGTGCTGAGCTCGGCCCTGCATGGAACTGATGGGCTGTCAGGGTGCCGCTGGCAGCATTTGTAATTCTGTTCACGACTAAACTGGTTACAGTCCCAGAGTCCTCTGCAGTGTGTGTGCCGAGCGGAGGCTTGGACTGCGTCCTGCTCACAACCCACAGCAGGAGCAGAGACAGAGACAAAGACTCAGAGACAGAGAGACCACAGGCACTGCACTTTAAACGATCAGAAATGCTCTCCAGATTTAGCCAAAAAGCTCCAGGTGACCCACTCTTCCTAAATTAATCACATCCAGACGTGTTGGTTGGTCAAATCTGTTATCACGTCCCTTTCTGCAAGAATGGACATTTAGCAAAATTGCAGAATTGCAAAACCAATGCATTAGTGGACAATTTACCCATGTTTAAGCCTAAGCACTAACCCCAAAACAGCACTATTCCACCAATGACCTCTCCAAGGTGACATCGCAGTCTGTCTGAAACTCACATGACGTCACGGGCTGCAATACTGTGGGACGCTGCAGAAGGGGTGGCCGGTGGGCTGACACCTGTCATCTGCACAATTTCAATGCGAGTTATAATTAAACCATTCCATAATCTGAACAGCGTATCGATGCTAAATATAACATCTACCACTATGCACAGAACATACACCATTGGTTCTACTGCAGTGCAAAGAGTTAAAGGTTAAAACATTCTACCGGTTATTTTTATTTAACATGATGAGGCAAAAACAGATAAATCATTTATAATAAACACTGCAATAACCCATAAAAATAAGATTTGTCAATTCAGATTTCATGGTAAATTTAAATGGGTCATATGATGCTTTTTTTTAAAAATCATTATTTTGTGTATTTGGTGAATATGTTTACATTTTTCAAATACTGTACATTATTGTAGGTCCTCTACGCCCCACCTCTCTCAAACATAATTTTTTACAAAGTCCCTCCTTCAGACAAGCACAGTCTGCACTGATTGGCCAACTGACTCCGTGCATTGTTATTGGCCGAACACTGCAAACACTCGTCTGAGAATACCCCTTTCCATAATCGCGAGCTTCATCTTTCAAAATAAATGTAAAGACAGTTAATAATGTCCTTAGTTTTACCATCAGTTCAAGCCCAAAAGGGGAACAGAGTGGTGTGACAGACACTGTGATGAAGCTCCTTTGTGTTTGCCGCAGTACACAAGCCACGGACAGTTAAGACGGCTGACTCCACTGAGATGTGACCCTGTCACACACATACGACCATTTGATCAGTGAATGAATTTTTTATTAAATTATGATTTTAAAAAAATTGGTGATTCATAAAGCAGGATGCATTTAGCGATGCGCGTTTTATGCATCGTCTGCAGGAACATTTGGGAAATTATCATAGGTTTCATTTTTTTAAATATATTTTTATGAATGAAGTTCCAGGTACATCAAGAAAATTAAGCTATGCTTTACAAACCATATCAATTATTTGCAATAGCTGAGAAATCTGAAAGTGATCTCCAAATGAATCTAAAGCAAACCATGAGAAGCAAACCAAAAGAGCCAACAATGGATATAGATAAGCTTCTAGGAAGAGCATGAGATCTGATGAACATGTGATGAGGACTGACGCACACAGTCCATTGAGAATCAACAGGTGCAACCAAAAATACCTATACTACTATGGTGGAGCTGTACAGGGCCCACAGAGACCGGAGAGCTGAGAGGCTGTAATTACCTCATATAACAACCCAGAAGTGCAATGAATTCAGAGAAATAAGTGCATGACACTGCGATTTACGATATAAAAAGGCAGCTCTTACCAGCGACCTCCACAATGTCTCCAGGCACAATGTCTTTGGCTTTGATCCTCTGGACAGTCTTTCTGTCCTGACGGTACACCTTGCCGATCTCTGGCTCATACTCCTTAAGGGCTTCAATGGCATTTTCTGCATTTCGTTCCTGAGATGGAGAGAATCAAATGTGAAAATAAGATTGTATTCAATGGCAGATTCAGCATTTGTGTTGGGATGGGACTTTCTTATAGACAGATGTGAGAAACCCGTTTAATAACAGTCATTATGTGTTCCAATTGTGCAAAAATAACACACTTAAATGTACGAGTCTTCTCATGCTCTACTGACCTGCCAGACACCTACAATGGCGTTAGCTATAAGAATCAGTAAGATTACAAAAGGCTCCACAAATGCAGTGATTGTTTCCTCTCCCTCCTCGAACCAGGCTAATACCTGCAATAAAAAAAATACAAATAAAGTCATGTCAAAACACATCCCATTAGATCTAATAAAATATTTTACATTCGGAATAACCTGTGGATATTTTAAGTAGTCGGGTAGATCAAGATTCTAGTCAAGACACGCCGTGACATTTGCCTTCTCACAACGGATTCAACACAACCAGTTTGCAAATGTGATTGTTTAGATTGCATAATCTGCATGATTAAAAAAAAAATTAAAAAAAAGTTTAAACACAGGAAAAAATATATACAAAAAAACGTGACAAATCAGCATGAAGAAAGCCAAACACAGCAGTATATTTTAATAATGACTGGAAATAAAACTCCTACAGCTCACTGCAGCCACAGCACGACATCTGTTAATTCTCTCATTAAATGCATTATTACATATGGACTCCTAAAATAAGCAGCACCAACATTTACTTTCCTTCACATCATAGACCTTATATCAACTTAATAGAATTATAGCAACTTGAAGAGCAGCTTTGATTTACACCTTTAAAAATGGATATGCATGATCTTCCTCAGACAGAGAGTCCTTAGATGTCTAGCATGAAGGTCATATGCTGAGACAGAGGCTCTCCAATCAACATCTTAGTGGTGTTCTCACGAGACAGTGGAGTTGCTGGTTTGTCTGTTGTAATGAGAAGTCTGCAACTGAAGGTCAGAGGCCTAATTTGGCCTGCAGAGATGCCCTCTTACACAGCCAACTACGAGACAGCTGTCAAACCATAGACTCCAACACCTCAGTATCACTCCGCTGGCATACCTCTCTCCTTCCATCCAACCAGCCAGTTTAATCTCATCAACTATGCAGATGGATTGTAACTAACGAATTTGGCCATCCAACACAAAGATCCTTACTTTCTTAGTTATATTATAAAAATAATAAAAAAAACAATACAACATTCAAATATGAACAGCTATATATACACATATACAGAGAGAGACAGAAATCGAGGGAGAAAGAGCAATATATTACATTTACATTACATGCAATATATTGCAATTATTTATGACTATGTTATTTGTAGTTATTAAACGGCTATGTGGAATCCTTGATTCTGCTTGGTCAGTTGTGATATACCGAGGTTTGTTATCCCTCGATAACAACCGGTAAAAGCTGATAACACAGGCTCATCTGGGTAACTGAAGTTGGCGCCATACTTTTTGCTAGGAACAGTTTTTCTTGGTGGAAGCTTTGAGTTTGTTCATTATCCCTTACTTATTAATATTTCAATACATTATAGCACAATTATTGCAAAATTTGTATTATATAAAACAGATACAGTTCTTAAATCTACAAAGATTCAAAATAATTCAACATTCATTTTGGTGTTGAATATTGAATAGTATTGAATTTAACAGCTTTGTTATTTTTTTGTTGAAATATACACACTCACCGGCCAATTTATTTGGTACACCCGTTCAATCACATGGCAGCGACTCTAAAAGCAGCCAAATGTATTAAACATCATAAACCCGTCTTTTTAGGCAAGAACCAGACATGGGGTCTCATGTAGGCAAAAAAATATATATTACTGGGACTGAATTTGTATTTAACATTATTTCAATTTAATAAAAACACCAGAAATGTATAAAGTTTCCTTAAAATCACTGACATTGATCTATCACAAATTTAAGCACTCTCACAAAAAAAAACTAAACTATCTTTATAAAATCACTGATGTTGTGTACACTGTGAAATGAATCTCTTTGTACATACATGTACATCTGCGGTTTGATGTTTATGATGAGGGAATTCGCAGGAGTCTTCAGTGATGACTCATCTGAAGTCTTATGTTTTGCCATCTTAATTTAATCCCGGAATCGACACCGTCTATTCATATTCACTTTGTTAGCAAAGACGTGACAGATTATATTTGTTTGTGCAGGGGCATTTTTGTCCAATTAAGTTGAATTTTTCCCCCAAGTCCCCATGGCCAGGGCAAGGCTAAGTCTTACACATGCTCCGCCTATGGGTGCCGCTCCTGTCAGCTAAGAACAGGAAACGGAGGCTACAGTTCACACAGGATCACCAAAATTGGACAACAGAAGATTGGAAAAACATTGCCTGGTCTGATGAGTCTCGATTTCTGCGACATTTAGATGGTAGGGTCAGAATTTGATGTAAAAAGCATGATCGATCCTGCCTTTTCTCAACGGTTCAGGCTGGTGGTGGTGGTTTTATGGTGTGGAGGATATTTTGTTGGCACACATTGGGCCCCATCATTTAAATGCCACAGTCTACCGTAGTATTGTTTTGCTGACCATGTCCATCCCTTTATGACTACAGTATACTCACATCTTCTGATGGCTACTTCCAGCAGGATAATGCACCATGTCACAAAGCTCAAATCATCTCAGACTGGTTTCTTGAACATGACAATGAGTTCACTTTACTTAAATGGCCTCACCAGATCTAAATCCAATAGAGCAGCTTTGGGATGTGGTGGAACGGGAGATTCATATAATGAATGAGCAGCCGACAAATCTGCAGGAACTGTGTGATGCTATCATGTTAATATGAACCAAAATCTCTGAGGATAATTTCCAAAAAACATTTTTTTCCATCCATCCATCCATACATACTGAATATAACAGTTACTCTATTTAATATGAACTCTTAATTTTTTAATTATTTTACAGTAAATTAATTATTTTCTAGTAGTCATTTCAAATAATAATGAATAGATAATTAACAAATATATCTAAATTAATATCTTCTATCTTTCATTCAGGATATTAACCCATTTGCGATTTGTACCAACAACCTGTTACTTACTAGGGCAAATCTTTCCAGTAGGCTACACCACCACTATATTAAGCACTGGTACCATACATAAATTTGATTGACAAGCTAACTACACAACACTTTCAAGTCTCCAAGCAAACTGCCACATGTCTTCACTCGGTGGTAAACGGTCCAGGCTAATAAATCAAGAAGTGCTTAAACCACAGCTGTAAAACAGTACTGCACTAGTAAGACATCATGTTTGGCAGCTAGTGACAGACACTCAATCTCACTGAATGCTGTTGTCACCATTCCTAAAGAGTTCCGCTACCTCAGCCATTTAGCCTTTCTGATCTGCGAGTAACCCAAGACAAGGCGTGCATGACTCCAGGAGCTAACAAGACATCTTCACATTTACAGCTCTGCTGGATAGCAGTCGGTGTTTATTTCAGTGCATGCATCACTGTGGTTTGTTTCTAGTAAAGCAATCAACACCTGACATGAATCGGTGCTGAATCACATCCGAGAAATGGCTGTACTGAACCTATTTGCACTCCATAATATTACACAATAACAATAAAGTGCAGAAATCAGTCAGCACAGGTTACCAAAATGTACTTACAAAAGATATACAAGCTGCCAGTAGAAGAATCCGTACAAGTAAATCTTCAAACTGCTCGATGACAAGGTCCCATATAGATTTTCCTGTCAAACAACAAAATTAAATTGATCAGAATCATGTGAGAGGTACAATGACAACATCACGTTATTGTTTAAAATGTAATCTTACCTTCCTCAGCTGGCAACTCTGTGTGGTTTATTGAAGGATATGAAAAAGACAAAGTAGAAAGTTACAAATAGACACCCTGAATACATTCCAAAACAGATATCGATTTGACATTGACTAAAACATAATTGTTAATTACATTAAGACCTTTGGCTTTATTATAACGCATTAAACTTTACAATTTAATTAAAGATTAAATTGAAAAAAAAAAAAAAGAAAAAAAAAAAAAACAACAACATTGATGAACACGTCCCCCAAGATGTAATGTAATATTTCAGAAGAGATTAACGGTCATAAGCACCTTGCACTCGGAGAGGAAAAATGTGAAGGAATATTTGGTTTAAATCCAAACGAGTGAATATTTGGCCCCTCTTTGAGCACATGCTGTGAAACATTTACAAGAGGTTTCGGAGCCGGGTGCTGACAGGACTATTTTCATCCATATCTTCATAAAAGCATGATTCTGTATAAAGGATGAAAGAGAAAGACTGGAGACCGGCCTCATCTTTGCTTGCTTTGATTGTCCTGCGACATAATAAATGGTTGGGAATTAAACATCTCTTTCAGCTTATTTCTGGCCTGTGTGTGTCTGTTTTCCACCTTGTCAAAGTCAATGAAAATGAGCATGGCAAGCTATTTTAACCTTTTCCGAAGAAGCATAAATCAGCACTTACCAATCACTTGTAGAAAATACAATATTTTAGACTAATATTTTTCAGTTTCACTAGTACAGAATCCTTGGCTACATATAACTATGGCAGTAAAGACAAGTGTTTATTCCATTGTAATTGGTAACTATTTAAATAAATAAAAAATTGCCATTGATTTCTATGGAAATCTGTGGTTCCTACTAGTCTGAAGACTAGATGCTGCTGGAACCTATTCTGGTTTTACTAGTAACGATTTATTAGGTAGTACTAGTACTTTTTTCTATTCCTTTAGTTGCTTCTAAACATATTCAAGATCGTATTAGATTGTAGTATCTCACAAATCCCAGATGTTACTGGCATCTCACTAGCTACAATTACTACTTTACTGGTCAATGACTAGCCAGGATGACTAATATTAACTATCATACCAATAAACTTAAAAACGCTGAAAGTACCAATTGGAATTAATAACTAGTGTCTATTAATTTAGGAAAACTCTAAGGACAAGGGTGAAAGTTACTAAAAATATGTACTAGTACCTATCTACAGAAGGGGACAATATACTAGTCACTACTGAATTGTTTACTAGTATTTTAAATAACTACTAGTATCATAAAAACCGATACTAGTTTGATTTTTTAATAATAATAAAATAAAAATCAATGTATCAACGGCTTGCCATAAAAACGTGTTTGATGAAGTCAGCTGTTTCGAACGCTCCAGCCGGCTGACTGCAACAAATGTAACATTTTCATGTCAACTTCAAATTGTCTGTGGCGCGTCGCTGGCCGTGAAGAACACAATGTATCAGACGTACCGTTGGGACCCCATTTCTCTTTCTGCCGTTTCACCTGGTCTAAAGTCAGTCCCGTGCTCTCGTTGACGCTGAAATAACTATAAACTTCTTCCACACTACTGGCGTGAGCATTCTCCATGGTTAGACGGGAAGAGAATCCGTCTCAAGAAATCTGCCTTGGTCAGAAAAATAGATACGAATATACCAATGAGTGACACATGCATTGACATCCAATTTAGAACATATGTAGAAAGTTGAGACGGGCAAATGCACCTTCCAAGAGTTTTATCCAAACAGACGAGTTATTCTGTCCTTTTCGTGTTCCCCAAAGAACTGGGAGTCAGTGGAAGCCAAAAGAAAAGATCCTTGCTTAGTACATCACATTCACCCCCCGTCCAAGCCTCTGCCTGCCTGGAAATGTGAAGGTCAACCCCTTTCACCGTCTTTCTCTCCCGTTCAGTGGTGATGGAAGCGGCGTTTACTCTCGTTTTATCGCAGGAGCCTCACTACTGCCTCTCTGCCGCATGTGGAGGACGATGATTGGACAGCGAATGTACAGGGAGCCCATCGACATCCAATCAATTGTCTCTGGCTCCAGCAGTACTGACGTAGATTGAGGAGGCGTTTACTTATTGGTTTAACAGATTGCCACTCAAAGCGGCAGGTATCACTTTTCACCGCCTCTTCAACGCAGGTGGATGCTTGAACTCACAAGTAATCTGTTTTCATAGAAAGCTGTCTGTACGTGTGTTTCTTTCTTATATACTTAGTATTTTACTCTCTCTCTCTCTCTCTCTCTATATATATATATATACACACACACAACATTTCTATATTTTATTATTTCATAAGAAATAAGAATCGTTCTTAAAAATCATTAGAAAGAAATTACCCCAAATAGAAAGGACCCTTTTATTGCACGGTGCGTCAATAAAAATAAAACAAATGTTCACATTTTATTGCATTTTTGTTCAGGTTTTTAGACAACATGTGCGTGTTTTCTTGAAAAAAAAATGATTAATGTTCACTCACATGTATTAAAGGTTAAACTAAAGCATTTTAGTAATTTTTAATTGTAAGAAGAAAATTGCATTAAAAAAATGAAATCAGCGTGGATACAAATATTTAAATTTTAACTACCCAATTTAAAAAAAAAATTTTTTATCACATACACTCTTTTGCAATGTAAAAGTAATAAAACATTAGCTATTCTATTCTAATTGTTGATCAAAGAAAATCTAATTGTGATTATGATGGGGCCAATTTGAATGAGACTGACTCAGTATTAAATCATTTAAGCAGCCAGATGTCCATTATACTGCAGACACATGAATATGCATCCATACGCCAGGATGCAGTGCTTTCACCTACTCAGGGTGACCTATGCATGCATTATTATAATATATGGATAAATTAATGAATTACCACCCTGGATCTCTAGCATATCCATTTTTATAGAAAGGATCCATTTATATATGCTTATGGGTATGCTGTGGTGATACTGATTCTCATCCAAACAATGACATTCTGGATGGATGGATGCACCAGACAGAGAAAGAAAAAGAGAAAGTTTTACTGAATATTATAAAAAAGTATCACCTGTAGCTGCAGGGTCAATGTAGTGGATCAGAACTGCTGAATATTCTACATTAGAAAGTAAAAAAAATAGATACAATAATTGCATAATTGTATACATCTTTAATTTACAATGTGTGTGACTTTATTCATACACATTTTTAATGAACTAGTCTTCTCACTTGTCCTTACAGTGTAAAAGACAGAAAAACAAAATTAACATTTGGTAAATAAGTTACTGGCACAAGATGATTGGACAGGTCAGTCTGTACTACTGTAGCACTACCCTGACAGAGCAACAAAAGGAGATCCAACTGAATTCCTAAATTGGACAGCCCTTCTATCCAAGGTCATGGCTGCTGTTTCCCAAAATAACCTGGAGCGTGGACGCATCCAAAGTATAGCACTTTGTAGGGCATTATCTTTGGACACATAGACTGGAGCTCTGTTCTTGAAGACGTGTCAAAACTGAGACTAAGGACTTGTTGGAAGTCAGTGTGTCAGAGTTTTGAACCCTCTTATCCAGACGACCCTCATTATAGGAGTTCTTTTCACTTCAGAAAGCATTTATATACAGTTTTAAAGGAATAGTTCACCCAAAATTGAAATTTGCTGAAAATGTACTCACCCTTAGGCCATCCAAGGCATAGATGAGTTGGTCTCTTCATTGGAACAAATTTGGAGCAATTTCTCTCAGCAATGGATCTGCAGTGAATGGGTGCCATCAGAATAATAGCCCAAACAGCTGATAAAAACCACATGATTCACATGACTCCAGTTTATTAATTAGCTTCTTGTGAAGTGGAAAGATACAAATACAAATACAAACAATAACACATTTGTTTAAAACAAATACAACATTAAGATGTTTCTAACGCCAATCCATTGTCTCTGACTAAAATACTAGTCCTCTAATCAATAATACTGCTTGCTCCAGTGAAAAAGCAATGTTGTCTGGAGAGAAATATGCACAGATCAAAGCTAAAACGGTCTGAAACAGTTTTAAACAAACATGTTGCTGGATTTTGATGTAAGAGGACAACAGGTAGGGAGCTTTTTCACTGAAGGAAGTGTTATTATGGACTTCTTTTTTGGATTATTGTGATGTTTTTTATCAGCTGTTTGGATGCTCATTCTGACGACACCCATTGACTGTTTGTGAGCAAGTTATGAGATAAGATATTATGCAAATTTTCTCTGCATCTGTTCAGATGAAGAAACAAAATCATTTACTTCTTGGATGGCCTGGGTGAGTAATGTTTCAGCAAATTTTTATTTATGTTTGAACTATTCCTTTAACATACAAATTAATATATATATACAATTGTACATATACAATAATGTATGCAATGATTTATGTAATTCATATATCAATGACCAGAAAGTCAACTTTTACGAGGGCATCACAGAACCAGCATATCCTTGCCAACATCCTGGATGATGTGTCCAATAGGTGCCTGACTCTGAGCCTTGAGGTAGCACTGCTTCTTGCACTCCAACAGCGTCTCCAGGTCCTTCCACATCTTCATCTGTCTCATATTGGGCTCCTGGTTCTCTCGCACCTGCTTTACCTGCTGACGTAGAGCCTGCAAACCCAGAGACAACAATATTCATCGGCTTTAAAAACCTGCCTAGTGCTACATGTTCCGACTCCCATTGGAGATAAAAACAATCATTTACATATGTTCAAAACATGGCTGGTGCACAAAAAATGGACGGTCCTCACTGCAGAACGCAAGTACCAGGGGGCGTGGCTGGATCCAGATCCAACTCCTCCCACCTTACTGTATATATAATGTACCTAAACCTACCCATCTCCACCCCTTGATCCCTAAACTCACCCATCTCCACCCCTAAACCTACCAATCTCCACCCGCTAGATGTGGATCCAACCACGCCCCCTGGATCTTGTTTTCTGAAGTGAGGGGCTACTGAAAAAATTACCCACGATACCTCATCCGAATCTCAAATTCTTGCTGAGACATTAAATTTAATGTACCCATGTGCCGGCAGTCAATGTTGGCATAATTCAGAAATAATTCAGGATTCAGAAAGCTTGTAAAGTAGCAGTTATAAACAAGTTAAAGGGCAGGATGGGCAGTTATGGAAGAGTTTGGCATGCAGTCGTCCCTCATTCCCCCGTGCTGAGAGGGTGGTCCACTGGTTGTTCATCAGGGCAATGATTACACAAGCTTTGTTCAAACACTAGCATGATCACATGCACAGTTCGGCAGAAATATCACAGAGGCCAGGCCCCCACCCAAGTTGACCCTAACTCCAAGTTGACCCTGACAGATGAGATAATGACCAGTAAATGGCCTGATGGAACTAAGTTAAGAGTCAGAGATTTGACAGATCCTCACCTTGCCCAAGGACTCCTGCTCTGCTGTGTTTGCAATGTATTTCTCTCTGTAAGAGAAGGATATACAGTGATTTCTTAATATAATACTTGCCTTTAAGAAAAAATCCACATGCCTTGTGCACTATTTCTCAAGTCTTTCAAAGCCTTATTTTATGTGTACATGAAAATTTGATTTATAGCAGGAAATAAATGATTATCTTTGCAAAACAACTTATTATTAGTCTGGGTTAGGGTTAACCTAACCCTAACCCTAACCCTAACCCTAACCTAACCCTAACCCAACATTTATTTTCATTGGCTGCAAAGACAAATGTTATTATTTAATTTAAGTTGAATTTATAGCTATTGTAGCTATAGCTAATTTCTGTTAATGCTTGGAAAGAAAACAAATCTAACCTGACAATGGTAAAAGAACTCATGACTTATGATTACAGCAATTTGCCCATTCCTGAGTCACTCCTACTTAGGATTGAACCTGCAACCTTTGTGTTAACAGCTTAAATCCTTAACCACAAGGCTATCGCCCGCCTCCACGTTCAGCAGAAAATCTGCTAAAGTTTTCGAATGTGTAGGCTGCATGGATCAGAAATGGGTGAATAGATACTTGAAGCATAACTGAAACAAAAGAGATGAAGAAAAACAACAACGGTTCTGAGCAGTAGGCAGGCGGGCGTGCTGAGAGCTGCCAGCTCAAAAGAGTCTCTCTGGGATCATTTGTTTGTCAGTTCTGAAGCATGAATTCATGTGTTGTGTGCACGCCTGTCTTTTCACTGGAGCTTTTGGATTTATCTATAGCAGATATATCTCCAGTTTCTCACCTGAGAGCTGTCCTCCGCACCTGTAAGTCCATTGACTGATTGATCTTACTCTGATCTGCCGCTCTCTGCATTTGACTCTCAATAATCTGTGAAAGAGAAGCCGGGGAGGAGAGAGTGAAAGAAAACCACAGGACTAGAAATCTCTGATGTCTGAGAGGAAGATGGATTTTACCTCTCTCATGCAGTTAATGTGATGATATCGGCTTTCTTCCTGTGCCGTCTCTTCCCTAAGTACCCTCACTTCCTGTATAACATCGGGACATTAAATCATTGCCTGCTCATGTATATTCAATTTTGTTACATGAGATGCTAAAACAGTCAAGTTGACACCAAGGTTGACTATCTTTGAATTTATGAGTTGGAATTTGAACATCCACGGAATGTTGAACTTAAATCTGAACTGGACTAAGAGGAAGAATAATTGCAGCTCAAATCAGATTTCATTTATAGATATTTGAATTTACATCTACAGTTTTTTTACATACAGTTCAATCTTGATTTAAATTGAAAGAAACTGTCATCACATTATGAATGCTTCACAGCCCTGGTTGAGCCCCGTCATACCTGTTCAAGCTTGGACCTGTTGCTCTCCAGTCCTACAGCACAGGTGTCATACTGAGCCTTCTTTTGCTCATACTCTGGAGCGAGCTCCTGTTTTAACAAGCAAAAACAAAAGAGAATGCAATTCTGACAGCGCTGATATGCTGATTGGCTCTTTGTAGTTGATAGTGAATCTCAGTATGGGGGAGAGAAACAAATGGCTTTGTATCTTCAGTGTTTCACTTGACGCTAAACAGTCACTCACTGCGTGTTCCTGTCTCAGAGCTCTCAGGTCCTTTATCAGAGGAGACAGAGCAGACTTCTTCTGTGCTATCACTGAATTCAGCTTCTTTACCTGAAATAAACACACATCTTCATGACAGGTGATGACCCGAGTGAGAATCAACAAAATGTTAAAACTAAAATTACCAATCTTATCTATCAAAAATAATGTAAAATTGTATATATATTGAAGAAGAACTGACCAATATACTCATTTTAACCTAAAAAAACGTAAAAAAATTTTATTCTTCTTCTTCTTCTTATTATAATTATTATTAATGTTGAAAACCGTTGTGCTTCTTTAATTTTATGGAAACCGTGACACATTTTTTCAGACTTTCAAAAGAACAGAATTTATTTCAAGAGTCTTTACTGTCACTTTTGGTCAACTGAACACATTCTTGCTTAATGAAAGTATTATTATTATTATTTAAAGCTTATTGACCCCAAACTTTTGAACGGTAGTGTATCTCATAGTATAGATAATAATTAAAACTCTAAATAGCTTTAACATTCCCCAATGTAATATGCATATTGACAGTCTCCCGTAACACCGAGCAGAACATTTGGAGGAAACAACACATTTCAAGCTGAGAGCTGTGCATCATTATCCAATCCGCCTGGCCCAGCTGACCATTTCAGACATGTCGTCCAGCGTTCGTCCCTTCATCTCGTCCAGCTCGCTCTTGATAGCGGAGACTCTCTCCAGCTCTTCCTGAGTATCGCTGTAGCCCGAGATCCCCTGCTGAGCCTCCAGAGATTGCTGAACGCCAGAACACAAGCAAAGCATAAATAGAACAACTGTTTATTCGCCTTGTCAATTAGATTACTAACTGAAATGTTTCTCAGTTTGATTATTTGCATATCGTAAACAATCAATGTTCCTGAAAAACATTAGAACTGTGAGCTGTATAATTTCAGCCCACTGAACAAACAAGATCTGAAACACATTAGCCAAGCTTTCTCGCAAAACAATCTTATAATGAAATCAAAATCGACCCTATTTACCTAATAAATGTCAATGTGCATGATACATCAGAACATTGCAAAATAAAATCTTTTCATTATATATATTTCATCAAAATGTAGTAACGGTCTCGGTACTGATAAAAACAAGTACCGTCTTAGATTATATTCTAATGAATATTCTGATTATTGGATTAGAAAGTAATGATTATATTCTGATATTCTAAAATATGAAACAACAGTGAAAACAGTTTTGGCCCAGGCTTGTGGAACCAACCGCAAAACGGAGGACGAAAATTCCCCTACTCAAAAAACAACAGCATGGGACGCAGACAGGGAGCAAATGCCGGGATCATAAATAGCCCAAGCTCAGCCTTTCTGCGTCAAATGGGCTTGCTGATAGAGTCCGAGACAGGGAGGGTTCAGAGGTGTGAAGTCATTTCCAGGAAGGTGCTGTAACTTTAGCGTTAATGCAATTTGAATAGACAGGGACGGGTACAGGGAAGGTAGATTATGTACCAGTGCGTATAAGATGTTGAAATGATATGCTGATAGACACAAGATAAAACACCAGTGATGTAAGCTGAACAAATGTGGACTTTAAGCAGGGTGCTATTTTCAATTTCAGTTCCTGAATTTGAATTCGATTTGAATTAATTTACCAAACAGGATGCAGAATTGCCATCTGGTTTTGAATGTAAGGAGGTGGAATTAAAATAAATTGAAGTTAAATAAATACAGATGATAATTTGAGGTAATTTGTCAAATAAAAAAAAAACACTTCTTTGAAAGCTCACAGAGTATGAACGTTTATAGATCTTGCGGATGGAAAGAACGACAGAATGACAAATAAATATGTGTTTACCAGCTGCTGTTGTCCAGCTGTGTGTCGTTCTCTCAGGATCTCTTCAGTCCTCTGTAGAACACCGTACTCCACCTTCAGCTCAGCGATCTCCTGACGTTTCTTCTTATAAGCGCTGCTCTTGCCACGCATCTTGGCCACATAACGCTTAAACTAAAAAACAGGATAAAAAAAACAACAAATTGAAATTTTTATTAAGACATGAAAAAAGAATCCATGACAAAAATCATTGATAAAATGAAAAGGACAAAATAGGAAAAAAAAAGAACAATAAGAAAAAAGAAAATAAGGAAAAAATGGACAAGAAAAAATTGTTTAACTGTTCTGCATTTCATGCAAGTTTCCACAGTTTTTAATCTCCCTTTTGCCTTCACTAGTTAATTGTAAATGCTCCTGTGGTGTGACAAATGAGTTTTTAAAGACATTAGCACTCATGTAGTTTCACAATTAAGCATAGTTTAATTTTAGGTCATCAAATCCATATGCATAATAATTAGTAAAAAAAAAAATAGGAAAAGTGAAATTCTGTTCAGTATAATCTGCTGTGCAATGAGAAAATGTGACAGGATATTTCAGAAGGGATAAACACAGATCCCAGCACACAATGAGTCCTGGTTGAGTGACTGTGTCTCACTAATGACTACAAGCAAAGCAAAGCCACCGTCTCAAATAGGAAAATGGTAATGACATGCAAACACCACCTGCGCTGCACGTACATGTGCGGGGTTAGGGGATGCAATGAGGCAAAGTCAGGGCAACATTGTGGCCTTGGCTCTGTTTCCGGTAAAGTGAGAATCTCTAGGAGAAATCAGCTCTTGAGGAATGAGTGGGTGTGAAAAAGGGGCAAACCAGTGTGCCGCTGGGACTTCTCAGTGGATCTGAACAAAAGAAACCTGAGCCTGCAGGCATGCAGCCAGAGTGACAAAAAACATCTTCATCTGGCAGCTCATTCGCTCAGGCTATTCTACTGTCTACTGCCAATGGCTATAAATGTTGAGAGGCACCAGAGAGCAAACTCAGAAATCACACAATGTGCCGTATGTCACTTGGGGCATGTAGAGATTGTGTGAGAGAGTTTATGCTTTGTGTATTTTGGGACAGCAAGGGCAGACAAGGTTGGTGTGGTTTGGGAGGGGAGCAACAATAATACCTTGCTGTGTTCTCAGTTCCCTCATTGCAAGCAACTGAAACACGTGAGCATTTAAATGCTTTATTGCAGGTTCAATATAAGTTAAGCTTAACCGACAGCATTTGTTGCATAATGCTGATTACCACAAAAATAATTTCACTTTTTATCTTATATTAATTATTCAGTTGATATTTGAGTCATCTAGATTTTTTAAGCAGCGTACACACTAGTCTTTTTAGATACTGCAACATTTTATATGATGTCACACTCTGTGGCATTTTTTTTTTAAAGTATAAATTAAACATAAATATACAAAAACTAAAATATACAGTCTACTAAACTTTCTGCACCACTGCAAATCTGTAGCTTTAAAGTCACACTGTGATGTATTGTTCTTCTACTGATCACGTCTTCATGTAATTCAAATTCATAGGTCAGAGTTCACCAAACATGAATGTTACAAAGTTCACGTTTTGTTGAACTCTGGCCTGAATCAATTGCATTGTACTTTAAAGCCAAAAGTATAAATCTTGTCCACGTTTTGCTCCGTCTCCCAAGCAGGCCAGTTTTTGTATCCTAGCTGGCAACAGTGATACTCTGAGCATTTTAAAAGAACAAGCCGATTCCATCCATGCTAATTGTAAAAAGAAAACATTATGAAAGACCTGTGTGTGCAGCTGTGTGTGGAACGGAGTAGGACATGACAAAAAGTATACCTGAGTCTTAAGTGTCTCACAATTGGATTTTTGCTTTTTTGAAGAAAAAAAGATTAGTAGAAAATGATTTTTTTTGTAATTGCAATCATACCAACATGTGCTGCTGACTGAGTTGAATTTGTATTGAACTTGGAATATTCATTTAAGGGAAACACGAGGTTGTGTGTGTGGAAAAACACAAGACCTATAGATCCATCTATGTATGTTCGCAAGGTCCATCTTCTTATTAGAGATTTTTTTGGCAGTTGGCATACATCATAAGGTGCATTACTGCCAACAAGGAGTGTGGATCAGGATTTAATCATTTTTTTATTTACTAAAATGCAAACAAAACTATATTCTCTTATCTAACTTTGCTTTCATACGTTTTTTCTCATCTGGAGGGTCAAAGAAACAGTACAAAAAATATATTCTAAATGTTTTTTTGATGTGAGACTTTTATTTTATATATTATATATATTGTAGCAAACACTCTTCAATTGCACACGCAAATGCGGTGGAGCACGCTGTATATCATTTCACTAAAGCGCAAAGGAAACAACGAGGTTGCACCGTGTGAATTAAAAGTAAAGTATCACTTAAAAAGTAAATAAATCACTTACCTGGTATTTTGTGTGTTGGCTTTGAAGGATTTTCATAAAGGTATGATATTCATTCTATTCTATTCAGAAGCAGTTTTCATGTTTCCAAAAATGCCATGTTATTTTCACTTTGTGTTATTTTGAATATATTTAAATGACTGTGGTGGCTCATACCAACTTAATTGTATATACAAAAACAGTGACACTTTAGAATAGGGAACACTTAGTCCCTTTTAACTATGACTTTTCAAAAAAAATCCTATTTTTCTGCTTATTAATAGTTAGTAAGGTAGTTGTTAAGTATGTTTAGGTTCTGGGTAAGATTAGGGATGTAGAAAAAGGTCATGTAGAATAAGGCATTAATATGTGCTTAATCACTACTAATAAATGGCTAAAATTCTAGTAATATTCATGCTTATAAGCAACAAGTTAAGAGACCCTAAAATAAATTGTTACCACAAAAAACTAGTTTGGAACTGCTATTTAATGAGGATATATGATGCTTTTTTAAAGACCATTATTTTGAGTATTTGGTGTAACAGAATATGATGACATGCTTTAATGTTCATTATTTTTCATGATTATTTTTCAAATACTGTATTATTGTAGGTCCTCTATGCCCCACCTCTCTCAAACGCGTCGTTTTCTAGAAAAGTCCCTCCCTCTGAAAAGCGCAATCTGCTCTGATTGGTCAACTGAACCAGTGCATTGTGATAGGCCGAAATATTGCAAGTACTTGTTGGAAATGTAATGCCACTTTCCATAATCGCGTAGATACACATAGCATCTTCCTGACATGGCTGCTTCAACACTAACTGTGGTTACTGAAACCACGCCTTCTTTCTTTGCGTGAACATTTGGGAGGCATTATGCAAATATTGCCACATAGTGATGTAGAGATGTGGGGGCGTGTTTGAATGAGCCATTTTAAGGGGGAGTGGCAGAGTCTTAACTTTTATAAAGAATATATCTTTTGATTTGAGACGTTAGGCTTTGTATGTGTGTGTCAACAATATTGTGAAAGAAATTTGCTTAGCTTTTTTGTTTTGTTTTTTAAACAAATATATATACATAAACAAATAGTGGGCCAGGGCTTGATGACCATGGGAAAATGTGGGTCCCAAGGCCAAACCAGTTTAGAAGCACTGCTTTCTAGTAAAAAAAATGTTTGTTAACAATTAATCTTATTTTTATTAACATTTAGAAATCATAACCCTAACCCCGGGAACATGGAACTGTTTCTTTTTTTCTTTCTTTTTTTCTTTCTTTCTTTCTTTCTTTCTTTCTTTCTTTCTTTCTTTCTTTTTTGCCATTATCTACCTGTGATTATTGAATTTGAGTCATAGCTGGGTCTCCCACTGCTCCAAAAGCCATTCTTTCCTTCCGTTTTCTTCTACATTGTGCCTCAAGTTGACCATACTTGGTTATTGCCTATTTCAGTGGCTCAGACTTGCACATCCCTATCACATGTATAGACACATACTCTCTCTTTAGTTTCAGCTATCCATCACTTGGCTGCTGCTGTTCACGGTTGGATGAGCCATGGACAGAAGTTAGTGTTATCATGGAGAGGCTGATAAAATCGTAGGAAGTCCAGAATTGGGGGAGGGATGTGGTGGCTATTTTAGCAAGGGAGATGCTCTATCTGTTTGGCCTGCAAATATCTCTGCCCTCATGCCAGCCAGGGAGTGGAACGTCTGCTTGTTAAAAAAAAAATGCAGACAGGCAGCAAAAAGTGAGGACAGGATAGTTCACAGGTCTCATAAACAGACACATGCCTGTTCATCACTGACAGTTACTCCTGGAAATATCCTGGGAAAAAAACATGACAGCTCTGGCACTGGGGCCAGTGTGAGAAAGATCGAGCCAGATGACATAACTGTCACCTGCACTATTGGAGCAGTGCTGCTTAAAGGGCTAATTCACTGCTCTCAAGATTTTTTTGAAAAAAAAATGGTTTGAAATAGGTTCTACATGACTAGAAAAAAAAAGAGAAAATAGGCAGTAGTGTTCTTCTCTGCCAAAAACTTTAGATTTAGGTGCCATTCTTCTGTTGATATGGAAAGGAGTAAACAAAATGCTTGATCCTGATGGTGCAAATGTGCATCTGGCAGAATTTTCCTAACAAATAAAGGGCACAAATAACACAGAGGAAAACACACTGCTCATTTACATACACAGCTGCCACTGTGTCCTTTAAGTGTACATACCATATGTTTTTATGCCTTGCAAATTTGGTTTTCTATTACACATGAAACAAGCCAATTCTGGTGATTAAGGCATATACACTGCAAAAGTATATTAATGTAACACAATAATTTTGTAATATTTTTAGTTTGTGTGTCTACCCTGAAGCACTTGCAGCTGTCTCTATGTGTTGTGGATAGTGTGTGTTTGTTTGCAGAACCTCATCTCCACGGATCAGCTCCACTCCGCCCCGCTCTCGTGCCTGACTGCTCTTCATGTTCAGTTCTCTCTCCACAGCCGCCAACTCCTCACGGGCCTCCTGCAGCTCCTCCACCTTGGCCTCCTTCTTACGGACTATAATAGCAGCCTAAACACACAAATTAATTACCGTTTTTTCGGACTATAAGTCGCACCTGAGTATAAGTCGCATCAGTCCAAAAATACGTGATGAGGAAAAAAACATATATAAGTCGTACTGGACTATAAGTCACATTTATTTAGAACCAAGAGAAAACATTACCGTCTCCAGCCGTGAGACTGGACTCTATGCTGCTCAGTGTAGACTACAGGAGTATAGAGGAGCATAGAGCGCCCTCTGGCGGCTGGAGACGGTAATGTTTTCTCTTGGTTCATGTCTTTTAGCTCATTTCTCTTGGTTCATGTCAAATTAATTTTGATAAATAAGTCGCACCTGACTATAAGTCGCAGGACTAGCCAAACTATGAAAAAAAAGTGTGACTTATAGTCTTACGATGTGTTTTAAATGTATTTTAATAAATATTTGGTGGTTTTTTGACGCTCACATTATCTTAATTTAATTTTGAATATTAGAGTTTAGTTTTAGTAAGTTTAGCTTTTACTATATATATATATATATATATATATATATATATATATATATATATATATATATATATATATATATATATATATATATATATATATAATTTGTTTTTTATATTTTGTTTCCTCTGGAACATCAAAAATCGTGCTGGAGCACATTTAAGAAAAAAATCGGACAGACTCAAGACTATGCTGATAAACAAATGTAATGCAAAATAGAAGAATTCTCACTAGTGGTGGTTTAGAATATGGTTTTGCATTATGCTGCACTGCTTTTACATTGTTTTTCTATGTAAAAGTGATGAATGGATGTTATTGAAAAACACATGAAGTAAGAAAAGTCTGCCTTTTTGAAAAAAAAAAAAACGCAACTCTATGATCAGTTGACTGGGACAAAGGTCTATTATACAGTCTAGTTATTATACAAAAATATTTGACATCAGAATGCCGCCACTGACCAATCAGAATCAAGAGAGCCATGTAATAGGCTATGATAATGGACATCTGGCAACTACCATAGACAGTAAAAGAAATGGACACAGCGACCCCATTGGAACTCAATTGAGACAAATGAAGCCCAGTTTTAGCGTTTTTTAGCACTTCCGTTTCTGACGCGCAGACTCAAACGAAGCTTGACGACGTCAGCAACCTGTCTGCCAGATGTAAATCTTCTAGTAGCTGTGCGTGCAAACTGCCATCGTTAATCTTGCAGAGACGGCAAGCTTGAGCGGGGAGTTCTTTGTCGTGAGTGAGCAGGAGTAAGTATACTGATTAATTATTTTGTATAGTATTTTAAAATGTAACGCCACTACGCCATATTAAGTTAATTGCCTGCGAGCTTCTCCACCTGTCTGTACGGTAATGCGACAGAGAGCCGAGTGGTTATGACGCAATCGTTAGCCTATTTTTTACAAAAACTGTTTATACGGGGCCATAATGTAACATAGAAGGTAATGGAGCCCTTTATACATTGTCGTGTATCTTTAGAAATAAATAATGGACAAACAGAGTCTTTAAACGCCTCAGATGTAAAGTTATTCGCTGTCAAAGTGACGCCAAAATGAATGGGAGTCAATGGGAATGCTAACGCAAGTGAAGTTCTGCTAAAAGATGGCAGCCCCCACCCGACTTCAACTTCCGGTCGAGTTCCTTGCCCCTTGGCAACTACATATGAAACAAATGCACATTGTTGTATTAGCAAATCAGAGAACATCAAACATTCTTTCAAGTTCAAAGACACGCAGGACAAGGGCATCATCTCTCCATACAGGTATGATGGCACATGGTCACTTATACCCTGTGTTTCCATTCTGGGCACGATGGGTTTCAAAGGCTTAAGGACCAAACACTAAATCACATATTTCTCAACCCTGCATGAATAAAGTTTGGGCAGAAATCTCCCAACCAAAAATAAACCCTACCTCAAGTAGGTGATGAAAGAGGGAAAAGAGATAATGGCTAACCTGCTGTCTGAACAAAGAGAGTTTATCATCCATTGGGTCATTACGCATCATCCTCTTCTCAATCAGTTGGTTGATTTCTGTGTTGGTTTCTCTGATCTATTGAACAAAAGACATTTCATTACTGTATATACACTACATTCAAAAGCAAGGTTCATTAAATAGATCAAAACTGACAATATAAGACATCTATAATGTTACAAAATATTTATATTCCAAATAAACGCTGTTCTTATACATAAGAGAACCCTGAAAAAACTGTATTCCACACTTTCTTTAAGCACCACATTGGTTTTAAACATTGATAATAATAATAAATGCTTTTGAGCACCAGATCAGCATATTTCTGAAGGATTTCTGAAGTATCACGTCTACGTGTTTTTATAAGGTTCTGTGTTCAGACTTTAACATTAAGATTCAAATCCATGCGCACTGACTGACCTTGTCCTCCAGCTCCCTCAGTTCTGCTTGGCCCATAGCAGGCTCAGACGCCACCTTCTGTAAATACTGCACCACCTTTCTCATGTTCTCCAGCTCTCTGGGCAGCTTCGCAGACACCATGTAGGAGTTGAACTTGATGTCCTCTTCGAGTCTCTTCATGAGGCCTGTGGTTTAGGATCACATGCATGTTACCTTTATAAATAAAAGTACAAAAAGTGTTCTCGCTATGTGCCACAACACTTGTCTATTGCAGTGAGAGTGTAATAAGAATCAGTGAACATTATAAAGAAACTGTTGTGGAGTTCTGAAACAATGTGAGAGCACAAGATATATTTACAAATTAACAAATAAATGTACAGTGAATAAATCCTTGAAATATGAGTAAAAGGTTCAAAAAGGTCACAAAACCAGGTGTGAGTCACTAAAGCAAAATCACCATTATGTATATATAAACTGGGAATCGAACCCATGACCTACGCTTGAACACCGAGTCATTCTGAGACAGGAGTCCTTAAGTATAGCAACTTACTCTCTGGCTTTTCATCTGCACCAGCTTGCTGCAAGTCTTTGAGCTGAATCTGACATCTCTGGAGTCTCTGCTCTGCCTGGAAGAGCTACAACCGAGACAAAACACAGCCTGAGCTATCAGAATGTACAGTAGACAATAACTGATTGAGGTCATGGAGCTCCAATCTTCAGACATAAACATACTTACTGATATATTCGTGCAGATATTAAAACTGTCTCTACCTGGTTTTTTTGCTCCTGTTTCTGATGAGCAAGAGATTCTTCTCTTTCTTTTTCCACTCTTAGCTGTCTGGCCAGTTCCAGCATGCGTTGGTGGTTTGACACCGCTTCCACCTAGTGGACGAGAACATGGTTTTGAATATATATAGTATTTTTGGGTTTGCAAGGAGTTATGATCATATGCACACATGGAATTTTCAGCTCCGATTTGAGCTTCAGAACTTCTGTGGCTATGAACATTTATTTTAAAAATTCATTCATTTTATTTATATATATATATATATATATATATATATATATATGAAGAGTTCAGATGCAAAAGCCTCTAAATGCCATCTGAAATTTTCATCTAAAATTAGGTTTTTTATCAGGCTCCTAAATTTATGTTCAGTTATTTCACTTTAATAACCTGGAAAAGGACCTGAACATCGGAATTAAAGTAAAATTAATCAACCTAAGCATAGGAGCTTGATAAAAATCCTAATTTTAGATGAAAATTTCAGATGGCATTTAGAGGTTTTTGCATCTGAACTCTTCATATATATATATATATATATATATATATATATATATATATATATATATATATATATATATATATATATATATATATATATATATAAATTGTTAAATAAAACCCTCTGTTTTTATTTCAGAATGCATTGGTGGTCCTTTATTTTGTGTGGATTTAAAACTGTTAATTTTTCCAATTAAGCCTTTTAAACAATGACCTCCGCAATTTACTTTGATACTTCTCAGCAAACGTGTGCATTTGCAGGTGCGTTTCCATAATTTGATTTAGTTTCATTAGCAGATTCTGTAGCACTCTGTCTTTCTTACCCTCTTTTTAAGCCGCTCCACCCTTTTTATGAGTTGGTCCTTCTCCTCCTCCATTGCTACAATGTCCTGCAGCGACACATTATTATTGTGTATATAATGTGAAACTCTACATGACCAGATGGGACTTCGGCAAGACTGGCTTTCTTACCCGTCGAATCTCAGCGGTGGAGAAACCTGAGCTCTTCAGCTGTTCACACTCTTTGTGGATGTTCTTGAATCCCTCCACCAGCTCCTCATACTATAAAAACAGCAGAATAAAGCACAAAAAAGAAATATCTGTCAATCGAAAATCATGCAAAAACATACAAACAGAATCTCAAGGCGGTATAAAAACAGGGTACAGAAGAGGCTTTAGCATTCTCAACAAATGACAAAATATTTTTTTAAGTAAGCAATCATCATTTATACAGAATAATCCATAATTAATACAAAATATACATAATATTTTAGTAACAACTCTAAATATTATATCAGCTCTTTTTACAATTTTTTGCAAGCTTATCATACAAATTTGGGACACTGATTTGCATAATTTAGTTATTTGCCAGCAATGAATGTACAAATTAAATGTTTTTCATTTAATTTCTGATAAATTACAAAAATATTGTTTATTTATAAACTTTGTCTAGTGTGCTAAAGAAACAAAACAGATAGAATAGAATATAATAGAATAGAATAGAATCTAAAAACATTTTGTTGTTGATGTTTACAAGGCTAACGCTCAGGCCTTCCAAGATGTAGACGAGGATGTTTCTTCATCAGAACAGATTTGGAGAAATGTTTCACTTGCACACCAATGGATCCACTGCAGTGAATGGGTGTCATGAGAATGATAGTTTAAACAGCTTTTCAAGATGTTAATTGGGTCTGAATTTGTGTTGTGGATCATTGTGATGTTTTTATCAGCTGTTTCGACTCTCATCCCAATCTGTTCCGATGAAGCAACAAACTCGTTATTTCTTAGTTGCTTGAGGTTGTGTCAGTTTTCATTTTTAGGTGAACTATTACTTTAAGCCATATGTTCAGTAGTCATACCTGGTGGTAGGTCTCAGCAATTATATCATCTTGGAGAAACTCAGCAGGAATCTCTAGTTTGACGAGGAACCTGGCCAGGTACGCTCTCTTCTTCAGCTCAGGAATCCTCTGTAACAGCCAGTGCAAGATGGGGTGCACCACAGGCTTACTGCCCATCACCAAACCCTGACGAAAACTGCTTCTGTCGACGAATACACATTTCAAACATATCTGAAACACTTAAATGTACAAAAGTAAAACTTTTTAATCAATTTAATCTTTCTGTTAGGATAGCCGAAAACAAACTTGGCTCCCATATATATGGCAACCATATAAGATTTTGCACTGATTCTGTCTTACGCTTCAGACATTCCGCCAGGAGGTTTGTATTTCAGCATCCCCAGAAGAGTAAACATTCTCTTAGCTGTCTGCTCAGGCATTTCCTCACGTATATCAATGGCTTGCTGAAACAAAAGATGCATAGATAGATAAAGAGACAATATAAAGAGTTAAAAACAGCCTATTAGTGGGAACACACTTACAATATGCAGTACAAATAAAACTGACAGATAACCAGCCTCTCAAATATAATATAGATTATAAAAAGCAGATGACAGATGCTGACACAAAGAATACAGTTATATACTGTTATGTTAATTAATTGATATTGTGCATCAGTAAGTTAATAATAAAGACGATTTTTGACTTACCTTTGGATCGATTTCAGCCAGAACATCATTTAAAGCCTGCAGCAACTGCATCGGCTCCAGAGAGTCGAATGTTATGAGATTGAAGTTTTTCTTAAAAGGCTCCCTGTTTAGCTGTTCAACGAGAAATTTCAGCTGTTCGCTCATCTTTAAGGCTTTGTGGGTTTCAAACCTAAGAAAAAGAAAAAAAATCTCACTAGTTTGCGATGCTTTGAAAAATACTTTTTTCCAACTAACGTAGCTAATTGTCGAGCAGATAATCTGAGAACGGTTCTCTGTCGCAGAATGTCGTTTTTTTATTTGATTTTAGCTAAATGAAAATGATAAATAATCGGATACGTTGTGTAACTGCGTGTACTGCGAACACATCAACAAATTCTGCCTAGGAACCGTTGCCACACAAGGCCTGGTTGCTAACAGGAAGTTGGTCATCTTAAGAGATGTATTGTTTTTTAAAATAAAAGTCTCCTTAAAAGACTTTCAATTGTTTCTGCATTGCACTGCACTGAAAAAAAAAAAAAAATTTAAGATTAATATAACGTTTAGTATAACGGATTAGTATATATATATATATATATATATATATATATATATATATATATATATATATATATATATATAGGTTTTTAGTTAGGGATCTGTACTTCAGGCGGCCGTTAAGAAGATTATATATGTATGTGTGTATGTATTTTTTTTTTCTTTAATTTTCATGATATTTCTAATTTCAAATGAACACTACATAATGATCTGATACGATGTTAACTTTTTTATTAATAAGGTGGCCCTATAGAGGAAAGCTATCTTTTTTATGATATCCCAATTTTTATTATCATCATCATAATTATTAATAATTTTATTATTAAAGTTATAAAGTTTATTATAAAGTTGTTATTATTATTATTATTTACTTGTTATAAATTACACATTATAATAAAACTACGTTATAAAATGATTACTATTTACTTGTTATAGGTTACACATTATCATATAACTATGTTTAGAAACTATTTTTTAATCTGGAATCTAAATACTGTTTAAAATATTTTCTTTCATTTTTTCTTGAACTTTTTTACACTTTATAGAGCCACTAGATAAAGTTTAAACTAAGTAGAGAACTGGTAAATAACTTAATAACTTAAGTATTTTTCACAGCTGGAATGGGACAAAATAAGAAAGAAACAAAAAAAGAAAAAAATAATTTTCCACAAATGTTCCTTTGAGTCCGTATCTGTCCCTGATTCCACTAACACACATTAAGCAGTTGATCTCTGAGTAACTGGTGTTGTGAGGTGGATGTGGCGCTGCGTGCTGCTCTGCGCGTGGCCGTCTAGTTCTGTCTGAGGCGCGTGAATGCACGAGTACATAGGCATTATCTTCATTTCCAGTTTCATCGGCAATTTACAGAATGCGGAGGTGAAAACGGCCGCTCTCGCCGATCGAGGTACAAATCCTTGACGGTATACACTTGTATCACACCAGTTAGTATAATATTTATTGTCTGGAAGCCGATCCTGGGAGAGAATCACGCATGCATTCAAACAGAGGATTATCGCGGAGGAACTGCCTCGACACCATGAGCTGCAGTTGGGGGACGGAGCTGTGGGTGAGTACAGCCGCGCGACACTGAGGCGAATGCATCTACAAGATATTATGCAATATAATGCACCACATAATTAAGATCTCTATTAGTAACATGCATTTGCCCATTAGTGACGGATAAGTAGCCCACCGCACCGCCCATTTTGAGTGTCTCCGACCGCAAATTCTAGCTACTGTTACAGGAATCTTTCCTTTCACGATTTTAGCCCTGGATTTTATGCATGAACGTCCAGGGGTTTTTTTTATGCTAGCAAATGCATGCTCACTAAAGCTCATTCAATGCAGTTATTAGCCATCAGCATTGACTAAGTACCCTGGATGGTAATAATCCTGGCCTAATGCTGTCCTTAACCACATGAAAGTGAATGAGGCTGGAGCAGGTGCACAGGTTATTCACATGCATGCCCTTTTCAGCTTTGATGTTGCAATGTGTATGTAATAAAGTAAATGTGTTACATTGTTGCTCCACACGTTACAGCTTCTATTATGATTTTAAATACTTAATGTTCAAGACTGTCCCTTTTTTGCTGTAGCATCACGCAACCTTAACCTAGAAACAACACCATAATGTAGGATAAAATAAATGGTTGTGTAGCCTGTGGTTAAACATCCGGGCTGCTAACCAAAAAGTTGAAACCTGGCAAGGTTCCACTTAATCTCAATTTGTTGTTCTAAGTGTGGATGAGACCAGGGAATGTGGAAAGATGGGGTAACATCATCAGTTCAACCAATTAGAAACTAGTTATGGGGTGAAATCATCTTACATTTTATGTAAAATCATTTTTTATTTTTAACTATTTTAAATTCATTTTAAATGAGTCCGTTTTAAATAATTTCCAAAGTTTTAAAATTGCTTGTTTTTATTTTTGTATTATTTTTTTGTATTATTTTTTTTTTTGTATTTATTTTTTTTTATTTTAAAGTTATTTGAACGTACATTTGACAACCACAGCCATTTAGTGCATTCATCCATTAGTAGGTTAAGACAACGATGCTCCTTGTAGTTGACAAGAATTCAAGTTATTTTAAAAATACTTTAATCTGTAGCAGACAAATATGGAAATATTGTATTAACGTTTAAGACATATTGTGCACCGAATTACAGACACTGAAAATGTTGCTGTGGGTAAAAAGACATCAGTTAATAAGTAATAGGGCATTATTCAAATTGACTATTTAAATGGGCAGATACTCTAAAAGCTATGGGAAACCAGGAGATTCAGATCAATATGTTTTGTAACAGTAACCTAGTGGCTAATAGGTTTCAGAACAAGTTAAATGCTCGGTGATGGATGAAGTTTGTACTGTGTATATAGCGATAAGCATTAGGCATGTTACGGCTGCAGGGCCAGCAGTGCTGAATAATGGATCTGACACATTGCCAATGTCAGAGAATACTGCAAACTCATCAAATTATATGGGATGACTTTCATTCTCATGGTATTTTGATATCTCTCCTCTGGGCCCTCTTTCACAGATATATCAAATCCATCAAAGCAAAATCTATAGTTTTGATCTCCTAAAGTGTTCTGTTGGCACTGTACCTTCTTTGCTGGTTCATTTTTTTGTCAATGTTATATGAACATGAGACACACTAAATGGTTAGTCCTTCATTGGTTAACTTTCAGTCTGACGTTTTTCTGTCCTTTGCAGGATCAGTTTGATAATCTAGAGAAACACACTCAGTGGGGCATTGAGTTTTTGGAGCGCTACACCAAGTTTGTGAAGGAACGGTCTGAAATTGAACTGAGCTATGCTAAACAGATCAGGTAAGATAAAGACAGATTTAATGTCTCAAATTTGTATTTTGATTTTCTTATAAGGATAGGGTGAAGTCATCATGAATTAGATGCTCATATTTTGTCATTTGAAGTCTATAGTCAGTAGCACTTTATTCAGTATAGATTGTTTTAAAGCAGCTTCACAGTTAATAAAAAGGAAAGCATAACTTATGATTCACAGTAAATTGTAGCATACAAATGTTCATAAAGATGTCAGTGAAAAACAAACATAAAACAGGTCACATGTCCAACATGTATTACCATGGATACCTGGTTTCCACGGCTCTGACCCACATCTTATTATCCACCACTGCTTCTGTAATATTTCTTGCTGGCTGCATTTTAGAAGTTTATTGAACAGCAGTTTCCACTGGAGATGTTGACCCCGATGACACCGGATGACTAACCAGCATCATCTGCTGCGCTCCTGCTCAAAGACATATGCAGAGAAACCTCCGCATTTATTAATAAACCCCACAGCTGGAGCTCACACGGGCACCGCTCGCCGATATGACCAGACGTACAACAAACAGCTCCGTTCTGTGTGTATTTTCTGATCAAATAAGAGAAAATCCTCTTTTTGCTGCCGTTCGCTCAGTCCGTGCGTTGTTGTTATTTTTGAGAACCGTGTCATACTGTATTCTGCTCAAAAGAAAGAGTCTTTAATTCACAACATCTCCCAGAGGCTTTTTTTGTAAATCGCAGCCATGGGTGAAAGATTTATTAAGCGCTAAGCACATGTTAGCAGATAAACAGCATCGACATGGATCTGTCTGGCTGAGGAATAATAGTCCTATAAAAACCGCTGGGTTGGGTTATTCTAATGAGGATTTATTTATGGCTTTGTCAACCTTTTTCCCATTTGCCGTTGCGTATTGACGCATAGGGCGGCCCATTTAGGCCGACCGCGGGGAAACTAGCAGACAATAAAGCAACTGCTTCGGTTTGGTCTTGTCAAGAAACTGCAAGATGGTGATCTGCCTAGCAACACGTCAGACTCCTGGGAGGTACTGTTGGGTGTGTGCGGAGAGAGGGAGAGATGCAGGAAAAAGCATCGAGGGGGCGGCACCATCAGCATGCGCTCTCACCATCATAATTGATTTTGAGCCATTTATAGGCCCTCTTGAAATTGATCACATAATATGTATAAAGCAGTGATTTTCTCGTTTTCAGTGTATCATTTGTCGTTTTCCTGCACTCAGATTTCCACTCTGATTGACAAAGGTCAGCCTCGTGAGTCGGACGCCTCCTTCAATTATTTTAATGAGGACAATATTAGCTTTTGTTTGCGCCGCAGCCTCGCAATGCCCCACATGCAGCATTAGACCTTATTTGTCATTTGACACGTACACAATTGCACTCATTCAAATTTCTGGGAGACAAAGACACCTTTGAAATCAGTGAAATGTCTTGGTTTGCATCGCTTGCTGCAAAACAGATTAAATTACTGTTTTTAATTTTAGGGTAACTGGGAGTATGCAAGTTAAGAAACAAATTTTTTTTTTTTTTATTACTATTTAAAATGTGCAGTTTATGCACCACTAGCTTCACCAAACTTGATTGCAAAGATAAAGACTAAACACTCCCTCCATTAGCCATTGTTTGGACAAACATAGTCTCACCCTTAATCTCACACCATTGGATGAGCCAATATCAGGCTGGTCCAAACAGGCATCATTTACAAATTTCTTGTTTATAGTTGCTTTATAGAATAAAGTGTTTTTAACATTTTGACCAACTGTCTTTAATCTGTCTTCTTATAGGAATCTGTCCAAAAAGTATCAGCTCAAGAAGAACTCCAAAGAGGAGGAAGAATTCAAGTGAGTGAGAACAGTTTGGCGTACATAAATCATTCACATCCATTGAAACGTTAACGTAGCTATTCACTAATGATGTTTCGGATTTACTTACACAAAACAGTTTATGCCTTACTACTGTTGAAAAGTTTGGGGTAGGATTCCAGTGTTTTTGAACGAAGGCTCTTATCAAAATATGAAACTTTTAAAAATATTATTTAAAAGAAAAATAACACACTTTTCGAGATAAATCTTTCACAAAAAGAAATCTATTATGTTACGAGTTGACACCAATTGGGTAAAAGTGACATTCAGACATTTTTAATGAGACTTAAGGGTCCAAAGATGTTAATATTTTGGGGCCACTATGTATTTTGTAATTATATCGGACAGCATTCATATCACACCAGTACCAGAACTTTAAAAAACTTGAATTAGGTTGATCACTATTGTGTCGATTTTGCTTTTGAATTTATTTTGCTTTTCAAATGAATCAAAAGAAACTACACTACTTCATCTTGCTTCTTGATGATGTATTAATGTATTAATTTTTCACATTTGCCATCAGGTACACCACAAGTAGAGCATTTCTGATGACCTTAAATGAGCTGAACGACTACGCGGGTCAACACGAGGTCATCGCCGAAAACCTGTCCACTCAGATAATTGCAGAGTTGAGCCGCTACACTCAAGAACTGAAGGCTGAGCGAAAATCGGTAAGAGCATGTCTTTTCTACGCTTTTCTTATGACGATGCCAAAAGAAATCCTGCTTTGGGCTTTCCAGAGATCGTTTAAAAAGAATCAAATCCCTCAATAATGTAGATCACCAGTTAAAGAAGCGTGAAACCACAAAAGTAATTCCTTCTCTGCTCTCAGAGTTAATCACATAGGAATATGGTATTATTTTGTTTATGATTTCTCCCAGCTCTTTGGAGTGAAGCCAGGACCCATGTGGGTCATGTATTCAGGTCAGTAGAGTTGAGAGGGTCGAACACCCCCCGCTCTCGGCCTCTCTTGTCTACAGGTTCGGGAAGCCTCTGTCTGAGGCTACTTGCTGGAAGTAATATGACAGTGGAGTAAAACACCACCACAATTTGAACTGAGGGAGGCTCCGTTAATGCATTTTGTCTTCCTTTTGTGTTCAAATGTCATGCCGAGAGAAAGTGGTCTTTATGTATTTTTTATATAGAGAGTCGTGGTACGCCGTGACACAAGCCATGGCCTGTGCTGGTTTGTCAGCGACGTTTATGATAATGAGAGCCCCTAAATAAACTGTTTGTGTTCCAGTGAGGAATTCTGCAGTGAATTAACATTTACTGTACATGAGTGCGTCTTTGCTTCCGTAATTAAATTCTTTATGGAATGACGAGGGATTTGGATTCAGCAAGAGCTCTGGAATATAATCTTCCTAGCAGCTGCTGTCTGGCTGAATGTGTCATATTTCGTTTAATCAGCTTAAATTCCAATTAAATGTCTTTTCAGGATAATATTTTAAAAGGAGATGTCAGTAGCACATTAATGACATGTCATGACTGTGCAAGCACTGAAATATCTTAATTTCTTTTTTTCTTTTTTTTTACCTAAAATGGAGTACCTTATTTATAAAAAATACAGTCTCTCACGGTTGGTTTCCAGTATGAATAGGAAAATATTTAACGGCAATATTGATATTTTGTACATATTTATAATTATCAGATTAAACTATTTTATTTCCAAGTAATACAGTTAATTAATCTACTTGGTGCTTTAAAGGAACAAAAAGCAGTTTACCTAAAAATTGACATTTTGGAATATAGTGAACAAGCTACTTTTATGTTACTTCACTGTCCAATTTGTGTGGAAAAGAACTGCTTTGCTTTATATCTCCTTTTAGAGTTTATGAAAATTAAAATTTTTGGATGAGCTGTTAATATAATTGTTGTCAAATATGTATATATTGGCTTTGAATGCATCTCATTGGATCAAATTTTCGAGCAGTAACTGTGTTATAACTAACATTATCCTAATTTATCTAATGTTCTGCAGTGATTTTATTATCCTGTACTGTTTTTATTATTATAGGATTCACACTTCACTGCAACTTTGTTTTATGTGCTATTTTTCTTTTTACAGAACTGTGGCAGTGAGTTTTGCACATTTTCAATGCATTTTCTACAGAGAAATGTAAATGTAAATAATGTTGTTCTTTTAAATTTTCTATCCATCAAAGAATCCTAAAATGTATCAGTTTTCACAAAGATATTAAGCAGCACAACTGTTTTCAACATAGATACCAATGCAGCAAATCAGTATATTAAAATGATTTCTGAAGGATCATGTGACACTGAAGACTGGATTAATGATGCTGACAATTCAGCTTAGCATAACAGGAATAAATTATACTTCATTATGCATTCAAATAGAAAACATTTTAAATCGTAACAATGTTTTACAATATCACTATATTTGTATATAAAATAAATACAGCCTTGGTGAGCATAAGAGACATGCAAAAACATTTTTTAAAAATCCAACTCCAAACTTTTGAACAGTAGTATTCTAAATTTTAGATCAATTTCTTGTCTTTTCTTTCCTCAAGCATTTCCATGATGGCCGCAGAGCGCAACAACACATTGAGAATTCCTGGAAGCAGCTGGAATCGGTGAGTCAGTTTAACTAAACAGAACATAGTTTGAATATTCAAATTCGTTCTGATACTGGTCTCTCTGTCATCATCTGTCTAAGATATGAGCTAGAGCTGGGCCGCCTTGCACAATAAACACTTGTGTGAAATCATTCACAGGTGCCTGTAAAAAAAAGTATCTTTCAAAATGAACTATAACCTACAGCTACAGGTTTTAATACATATCAAATATATGACTAATGGTACATAAAGAGTACCTAATTAAAAGCTGGACTACATTTTCCAGTCACATGACAGTGGCATACATTTAGTTTCAGCAATGAATAGTGCTATAATCTAAAATATTAATTACTCATTTTAATGTAAAATGTTTTTTGTCTCTTTCAGAGTAAGAGAAGATTTGAGAGAGACTGTAAGGAAGCGGATCGCGCCCAGCATTACTTCGACAAGATGGATGCAGACATTAACGTGACTAAAGCAGATGTGGAAAAGGTATGTGGATCACGTGTGTGCGTGAGAAGAGACAGATTCTGTCACAAGCCCCTCATTCTCCATGACTGCTTTCATGCTTTTCTGTGAGTCTGTGTGAATGATCCCTCTTTGAAATGGGGCGGTGGTGATGGATGCTGATAAAACTGAGGTCAAGTTCAACTTTCTGTAAGTTAGAGTGAATCTGGCCTGATCATATCTTATTCCTCACCTGCTGCTACCTTATTGTACCTTGCCTGAAATCGCAGAAAAAAAAAAATTCTCAAAGGGACAGTAAGCACAATAAACTTGTGACCATATTAGTACCTGCTAATATTTAAAGGATTTTTTTTTTTTTTGGCATTGGGTGATTTAAAACAGATCATATGTATTTTTTTCCAATTTAAACAAACCAAATAATATCTAGTTAAATTCCAGGTTTTTAAAATGCAAACAGTGTATCATCTTTTCTACTGAAATTCATGCACAAAATTATTAACTGAAGCTTTAGTATGAACATCAGTGCTGAATTTAATTAATAAAATTAAGTAACACTGTGACTAGGGATGTAACGATTCCCTCAACTCACGACTCAGTTTGATTCACAATTTGTTTCGATTCACAATTTTTTTTTACAAAATGAGATTTAAGACAAATAAAAGCGTCCACTAAATAACAAAATTTTAATATTATGTAAATGTTAATAACAAATCTAAATTGAAATTTTAAAACTAGGCCCAAATCAAATAAATAAGTTACACAAATAAAAGAAATCACTTCATATAAAAAAATAAAGCTTTGTCTGTGCTCTCTCCATTTAAAATTAGGCGCAGACAACCACTGCATTTTAATTATGACCTAAGCAAAGATGTTGCATACATGCATCTATACATCAAAAATATATGCATGAAACAGAAACAGCAGACGAGCTGAATGAGACGCAGGATCACTCCCTACAGCAGGAGGCACTTAAAGTCTTTTCTTGGTTTTCGCTGTAAATAAAAACAGCGCTACACTTATGAACTTTAATATGCACTCTACAGAGGCAAGATGAAAAGAAAAAATATCATCTAAACTTTTCTAAAGACCATAAGTTCCCCTCATACATGCACTCATATAAACTCCTAGCCCTAATTGAATCGCGATTTGTTTAGCATCTCATTTGAATCATCAAATATTTGAATCGATTTTCAACCACCTAAAAATGACTAATTTTTTAAAACTATTTCAATGACAAAGTAAAAAATTTGTCTAAAAATGCAAATTTCAAAATCAACAACATTAGGAAATTTAAATGTTCAATAATGAAAATAAGCTCACAAGCCGCAAAAAGGAAGGTAGTTTTAACGATAAGAAACAAAGACAACTAACAAGGCAGTAGCCTGTTTGTTTTGAATCTAATGGTGCGTTCATACCAGATGCGAACAGAGCGTCTGGCACGAGTGATTTCAATGAAAAGTCACGAATGACACGGCGCGAAATAATTTGACACGCGTAAAGCGTGATCTGGCGAAACCCGCGAGTTGAAAAATCTGAACTTTGGCGAAATTTTGCACCGCATTAACCAATCAGGAGCTTGCCTTTTAGAAATGACGTGACGGAACAACAATGGAGGACAAAGTCATCATTGGTCTATGTGGATACCCGGAGCTGTATGATTATTCTTCATACTTTTAAAGAAACGGGAATAAATAGGATCTTGCTTCTATATATAACATATTAATAGATTAATTGAATAAAGACCAAAAATTTGATTTACACCAAACTAATTATATTTTATCTTGAACCACTATAGAGACATCAGTGCCAGCGGCACATGTCAGAAGGTCTAGCTGAGGTGAGACTGCTCTAGGCGGATACATGATCACATGGAGCTTGTCTCCGAAAATCGGCGAAACACATTTTTAAATAGACGCTGTCTTTATAAATAAACCACATGTTTACAACAACTACATTCTCGCCTGAAATACTTTTAAAACTACATTTCATGACACGATAACAGTAATATTTTGAGAATTATCAGAAGAAAAAATGGTGGTTGAAATCACAATTCTGCGTGAACTCAAAGAAGCACCCCCATGATGTGAATTCGTGTCTGTTGTGAAATTAATTTCACGCGCGAATGAAGTGAATGAACTCAAAATGTTCAAGCGTCCAACTATGCACAAATAGCGAGATTTATTCTCGCAAGTCGCGTCTGGTGTGAACGCACAGTAAGACCAATTAACATTTGGTTGATTTGAATGATTTGGATTTGGTTTTGGTTTTTGTAGATGTCTTCTTAAGTACCTTCTGTTATTAGTGTGTCTGTGACACTAATCGACTCTGTCTTTGTTTTTTAACATGTCTTAAAGCGGTGTTCTCTCAAGGTAGGTTTGATCCAAGAGTCGTCTTTGTCAGTGAGGAGTTTGTTAACTTGTTCGGTGTATTATCAGCAAAGAGTGTTTGTCGTAATTTTTGTTGTTTTTCAGTTTTAGCTTTTGTTACGTTCACGTCTATGATTACAGAGAATCTTTCCTGTATTCACCTTGAACAAATGTACAGAATAAGGCTTGTCATGGAAGACGTTAAAATGGATTTCGATTGCGAAAATGGGCTACGTTGTAAGGGTTGTTAAGGATTTCACAAAATCAATAGCTATTTACTGCACAATTTACTGTCGACCACAAAAAGTCCTGAGTCTGAGAGTCTGTGCACACTGTCTGGTTCATGTACATGCAGTTGTTTATGTACAGTGGCCCCAAAACTCATTTAGACACTTAAAACTGGATGAATTTCATTGCATTAGTTTTCAGTTGTAGAAGCACATTTTTCAAGCAAAAGATTTCAGTTTATTAATAAGATTAAATGATTAACTATATAAATATTGTTTACAATTAAAAAATTGTGTGACACTTTGTGGATGTAAAAGTTTAGCAGAACATTTTCATAATTAGCCTATCCCTGTGATTAAGGTGCTAGGACTTTCAGTAAAAAAAAAAAAAAAAAAAACCAGTTGACTGAAAGCAAAAATGGTAGCTTAATTGTTTTGCATATGCAACTTGAATTTGGATTATATTTTGTTTATCGCAATGATACTCACATATTTGTGTGGGTGACTTAAGTGTCGAAATGCTTTTTTGGTCTGCTGTATGGGTTTAGTTAGTAAGCATGATGAATGGATGTCTGGTGTGGTTTATTTGGAGCACTTTGACATTTTGTTTTTGAACATTCATTGTCATTTGTGTGTGTGTGCGCGTGTGTGTTTATGTGTATTTGTTTCCTCATTCACTGTTGGTTTGCCATCATGTTCTTCTTATCAAAGTCTTCTTCATCAATAACACACTACCATACTACTCATACTTCTTCTGGTATATATTGTTTATGTGTAATAGAGTACTCAACCTACAGTACAGTACCCAAAATGTGCTGTATACAAGCAGAGCACATTGAGCTTGACCTTCCATTTCTAGAGAGCTCCACACATGAGATGAGGTCAAAATATATATATATATATATATATATATATATATATATTATATATTTAAGAATATGTTCCTTCTAGGGTTGTAATGAGACACTTATCCCACGAAACACGAGACTGGGTTCATGAAAATTAGATTAGACAAGATTATTAGACTAATTATTTTTATTTTTTTATCACAGTATAAATGTCTTTTATATAGTCTTTTATAAGTATTCAACAGTTTCTGCTCAACTGAATAAATGTACTAATGGCACCACGTGTCAGTTCAGTGGTAAATTAACTAACAGCCTTGTTTTTGGATAATGCACATTTTCTGAGTGGACGCTCCGTGAATATTATGTCAAAGTAAATTATTTACATCTCATACATCTCTGTGGAATTGTCTACTAAAAAAAAATCATTCATATATCAATTTAACTCTATAAAATATACTATGACCCACAAATCTCCTGAATGAATTACTGATAAACTCAGATGTTTAAGCTGTGTACATCACTTGATTATATGTCTATGTTTGATTTGTGATGTTTGCGTTGTTTTTCCTCTCTCACTCTTGCACAGAGCGTTTGATTAAGTGTGTAGATCACTGACTGTATCGATCTGAAGTTGACACCAGACTACCCTTAAATCTTTCTGTAATCTGCTAATTGACTCTCAGTGTTTGTTGACTTGTCGTGTCATAAAGGTGATCGTTTTATTTGTCGGTCCTTGCCCTTTACGTTCTGATGTCATCCTTGTAGAAAGGATCTTAATGTCTTTTCTGCTCTCTGTCTGTTTTGCGTTTTCTGTTTATCTAGGCGAAACAGCAAGCTCAGATGAGGCATCAGGTAGCAGAGGACAGTAAAAACGAGTACCTGACCTACCTGCAGAAGTTCAACAAGGACCAACATGAGCACTACTACGCGCTTATACCACATATCTTTCAGGTGAGAATCTCTCTCTGATAAATGACAGATGTGTTCATTGTTATGCCAGATGAACCATGAATGGCATATTGTGTGTTCATAACGTGGTGTTTTCTGTCTTGCAGAGGATACAGGAGATGGAGGAGAGGCGGGTGGGCAGGGTGAGGGAGAGCATGCGGGTGTACACGGAGGTCGAGCGTAAAGTATTGCCCATCGTCAGCAAGTGTCTGGACGGCATGACCAAGGCAGCTGAATCCATCGAGCCTAAAATGGTACGTTAAGTGCTGCGACTGCTTTGTGCTGAAAATGCAGCATGGTTCCGGATTACATAGCCATCTGTTCCATTCCACAAATCCCATTCAGTGAAAGTCTTTTATTAAGCCATACAAAACTTTTTTTTATCAGTGTTTGAGAATAAAGGTTCTTGTTTAGATTGTTTTTATTTATAAAATCACACACACACACACACACTTACACAGTGCCCAATCAGTGATTGTTTGTTTCAAGAACTAATGACTCTTCTGAGTCAGCTCTTTTAATGAACCAGTCAATAAGATTGTAGATCTACTGTATTTTCCGGACTGTAGAGTCGCACTTTTTTTCATAGTTTGGCTGGTCCTGCGACTTATAGACAGGTGCAAAATTAATTTGACATGAACCAAGAGAAAACATTACCGCCTCCAGCCACGAGAGGGCGCTCTATGCTGCTCAGTGCTCCTATAGTCTACACTGAAACATAGAGCGCCCTCTCGTGGCTGTAGACGGTAATGTTTTCTCTTTGTTCTTGGTTCTAAATAAATGGGACTTATAGTCCGGTGCGACTTATATATGTTTTTTTCCTCATCATGATGTATTTTTGGACTGTTGCGACTTATACTCAGGTGCGACTTATAGTCCGAAAAATACGGTACTACTTAAATCTAAATTGAAAATAAAAAATCAAATAAAAATCTGCTGTTTCTTGGAACGTGTAATAAACTATTTTAATTGGACCTTTTCAGTCAATACTGTTCAAAATGTGGGGTCAGTAAAATATGTTTTTTAATATTTTATACTCACCAAGGCTGTGTTTACTTGACCAAAAATACAGTAATGCTGTGAAATATTGCAAGAATTTAAAATAACTGTTTTCTATTTGAATATATTTTAAAATGTCATTTATTCCTGTGATGAAAAGCTGAATTTTCAGCATCATTACTTCAGTCTTCAAAGTCACATGGTTCTTCAGAAATCATTCTATTAGTTGTGCTGCTTAATACATTTTTGCAGGATTCTTTGCTGAATAAAATGCTGAATTGAAAAGAAATCTTTTGTAACATTATAAATGTCTTTACCGTCACTTACGATTTTTTAATGCAGTTTTGCTGAATAAAAGTGATAATTTCATTCAAATAAAGAAAAATTTTCAACAGTAGTATATGTAAAATTCAGCTCAACGCTGAAAAAATAAGATAGAAGTGAAACAGGGGGAAAATAATAAAGATTCAATACAATGACATATTGATGCACTGCGTCACAGATAGGACTATGATTTGTAGTTTTCTGGATTATTTTTTCCAAATGAAGCCAGCAAGATGAATAATATAGCAGTTCAAAATGCTAACGAGTAGTGATCGTCACGGAGCATCATTTACCATTAATAATTTACAGCTGCGGGGGATCTCTGGCAGCTAACGGGGCTGATGTGCTCTTTGTTTGTCTCATCTGCTAAATCCTGTTCCAGCGCTCATGTGGCCGTCGCCATCCTGTCCAAATAGGGCAGATGGGGAGTCTAATTTCCACAGCAGCACTAATTGACTCACACAAGCTGGGTTTTGCAGCAGATTTAAAGTGGCTTAGTAACAAAGACTTAAGCTTCCCTGTGACTTCTGGACTGCGCGTGTGTGTGTGTGTGTGTGTGTGTGTGAGTGTGTGTGTCTGTGTGTGTGTCCTTTCAGAAATAGTGTGCTGGCCATATGAAGCAGACCTCCATAAAAACATCCTCCTGCAGAAAGTTATTTGTTTATATAGTAGGGTTATGGACGCCTCATATAAATGCTAAAAATAGTCTCTTGTTCTGAGCTGAACAGCACTAGAGGGATTATATGGAGGGGATTTGTCTTATTTCTATGGTGGAAGTGCATCTCATAGTCTGTAGGACATAATTGCTGCAATTATGATGTCAGTTTGAAGGTACGGTCGTCATTTCCACACTAATATTTCCACTTTAGAAGTAGTTGAATACCTAAATAGATCTCATCATTTTATTAATAAATATTTTATTTTTTATAAATAATTAGAAAATAGTAATATTGTTAATTGAATTATATGTACACACAAACACACACATGATGTATCTACTACTAATTTGAATAGACTTAGAAAAGAGATTTAAGTGTAACTAACAATGACTACAAAAAGTAGGGCTAGATTTCAACCTAATCTCTCTTATTTGGTTATGGCACAAAGCCTGACATTTTTTTTATTGCTGTTTTTAATCTCAGGACAGCAAGCAAGTTGTAGAATCGTATAAGTCGGGCTTTGAGCCGCCGGGTGATGTGGAGTTCGAGGACTACAGCGTGTCGATGAAGAGGGCGGTGTCTGAATCCAGCTTCCTGAACGCTCGTGGAGAGAGCAGACGCCGGAGCAGGAGCAAACTGTGGCCTTTACTCAAGAGGAATAAGGTGCGACATCAGACAACATCTTCTGAAGCCTAAATAAGCAAATAAAACTATGCTTCTCATTAATAGCCAATTGAGGAACCTTTCCTTCAACCAATATGCTCGTATAGGTTGTTTGTCCAAATCACTGAAATACGACCCATCAGAGCGTATACTACAATTGCACCCCTATCAGCTAAAGGTTGTTTTCATTTTAATGTTTTGTACTCTTTTATTTGCACTCTGATTTGCATTTCGTATAGCTCAGTTGGTGGATTATTGCGTTATACCTTGATATGTAATCATGCTATCATGGGTTCGATCCCAGGGAACTCACGTGCATGAAAATGTGTATGCTCAATAAATCATAATTTAGCATGATTTCTGTGAGGGTTAGGTTTAAGGGTGGGGTTAGGTGTGGTCATTCGAACGAATAAGCCACCTAGTAAAATATGTACGAATTACTGTGAGATCGGTGTAAAAAGCCCACACATTGTATTTAAATAAACATACATTTTGATTGGTAATGACGTTATACGTCATTTCATGATGACAGACGCAACGCGATACTGTCATTATTTTTACACCCGCTAGAGGGCGCTTAACTTTAAAACGTAAATTTAGGTCATAATAAGGTGTTTGCACAAACGACCTACATGGTCGTTTTTTGTTGGAGGACAGGCTCCAATCAAGATGCCGTTGTGTATGATTTTATGTCCGAGAAAAGCTGAATAAATGATTTGTGCTATTCATATTCAAGTAGATTTAATGCCATTAAAGAACGTTTGCAGTGGTTATTTTACACAAATAGTTTCATGCAGTTTGTTATATTGGAATCTTGTAGTTCTGATAATTAGCAAGACTTATTATCTGTTTATGCATTTTAATAGTGCAATTGTATTTAAATTTTGATAATATTAATGAGATAGGAAAAAGTATTTTAACTTATTTTTTTATGCCACTAGTTTTTAAATGTATAAATGTTACGATTGCATAAGAGAACATATTTCTGACATGCATCCCCTTTAATAAAGTCTGCGGCAAGTTTGTCGCAACGTGAGAAGTTCTGAACATTTGCTTTGCCCCTGAAAGTTTCTCTCGCCTCATACTTTCTCTTCCTGTCTTCCTCCATTCCATTTCTCAATGTGCTCCATCACACCTTCATCTGTAGCTTATGTCTTTGTTAGCGTCACCCCGCCAGCCCCCTCCCCCTCCCCCCACATCCCCGTCCCCGGACGGCCTCCCCAACGGCCCCCAGTCCCCGCAGCAGCCCAAGGAGCCCCTCAGTCAGCGCCTCAACGACTTCATGGGCACCAAACACAAAATGCACTGCCTGCGGAGCCTGAAACGTGGGGTAAGTTCACGAGCCGCCACGTCACCTCTGTGTCTTCTGTTTGGATCTGATTGGACGACTCCAAAGACTAAAGCACCATCCGCTCAGTTTGGTTATAAAGTGATGTGTGGATGTGTAACATGTCTCATTCTCATGCACCATCCTAAACATATCTGTCTTAACAGCTACATAAGTGTGTGTATTAACACTTTTTTCTTGTCTTAACTTTCACAGCTTTCTCTAAAGCTGGTAAGTCTAACTTGCTATAAAATCCCCAAAACTTAGTTACAAAAATAAGCAAATTATGTATGAGAGTCAAACTTTTGGCATGAAGCCTGCCAATTTTAAATTTTTTTGAATGCAGTATGTGCTGGGCGGTCAGTGGATGTGTTTTCTAGGTCTGAGACTAGGTTGTTATTTATCTTGTTTATGCAGTGTTGGAATCTTTTTGTTTTTTGTTAGTTATTAACTTTCTGTCTCTCTGCAGGGAACAGGTCAGGAGGACTACAGTCATCTGCCCCCCGAGCAGAGGAGGAAGAAGCTACAAGCTAAGCTCAATGACATCAACAAGGACATCCAGAAAGAGATGGATCAGAGGTAAATCATCCAATAGCTGCCGTGCTGGTTATAATATCAGCCAGATTCCTCATCATCATGTAACAAACTGTTCATAAGAAGTACTACAGCTCAAAAGTTTGGGGGGGCAATACTTTTTTTTACCTTTATTCATCAAGGATGCCTTAAATTGATCAAAAGTGACAGTAAAGACATTTAACATTTTACAAGATTTTTATGATTGAGATTTCATATACAAACTGTTATTTTAAACTTTCTGTAACAATTTAGCATATGGACCAATTCTCACTTTTATCTAGTTGCTTATTAGCGTGAATATTACTAGCATATTGACTGTTAATTAGTATTTATTAAGCACATATTCTCCATGACCAATACCTAACTACCTTACTATTAATTAGTAGCAAATCAGCATTTTATTGAGGCTAAAGTTGATAGTTAATAGTTAGTTAATAAGAAGTAAGAACTTGTAAGTTAGTAAGAACTGGACCTTAAATAAAGTGTTACCGAACTTTCTATTCAAGAAATCCTGCTGAAACATTGTATCATGATTATAACAAAAGTGTTTTTAACATTGATAATAATAATAAGAAGGAAATGCTTCTGTGCACCAAATCATCTGTGACCCTGGACCACAAAACCAGTCTTAAGTCGCTGGGGTATGTTTTTAGCAATAGCCAAAAAAAAAATGTATATGGATCAAAATTATATATTTTATTTTATGCCAAAAATCGTTAGGATATTAGTAAAGATCATGTTCCATGAAGATATTTTGTACATTTCCTACCGATTCCAGATTTTCAAATAGTTGTATCTCAACCAAATACTATCCTATCCTAATAAACCACACATCAACGGAAAGCTTATTTATTCAGCTTTCAGATGTTGTATAAATCATAAATCTTTTCGAAAAATTGACACTTAAGACTGGTTTTGTGGTCCAGGGTCACATATTACTGAAGGCAGGAGAATCAGCTGCTGAAGATTCAGATTTGATCACAGGAATAAAATACATTTGAAAATAAATGAAGATAGAAAATGGTTATTTCAAATTGTAACAATATTTCACAATATATTTCTGTTTTTACTGTATTTCTGATCAAATAAATGAAACTGTGGATAAGATAATGTTCAAAAAACATTTACAAAAACACATACTATCCCCAAACTTTAGAATGATAGTGCACTTTATGTAATATACATGAGCAGACATGATGCAACACATTGTCATATTCAGTTCATATGCACACGCTTCTTGGTTTTGCTAACTCTTCTTCTTAAAATTGTTTGCAGGGACGCCCTGACTAAAATGAAAGATGTTTACATTAAGAATCCTCACTTGGGGGATCCAGACAGTATAGATCCACGGTTAGAAGAAATCACACAAAGCTTGGAAAAACTGCAGCTTGAGGCACAGAAATTTGAGGTGAGGCCCTCACAAGTACAGTCCTCAGATACCTTCAAAAAAAGTGGGTTTAAAATATGGATATCGAGATCCAGGACTCTTACAATGAAAGTAAATTATACTATTCAGTCAGTGGAGTGATTAACGATTACAAATAAATGAAAAGAGCTGTGGTTTGTGTGTTTTCAGGGCTGGCTGACTGAGGTGGAGAGGAAGCTGCTTGAAAAGGGATCTGAGTCTCAGAGAAGACAGAGCAGTCATTTTGACTCGCAGGGCAACACGCCACTTACAAACAACTACGGTCAAAGCCGAGAGAGGTACTTCAGTCCCTAGACAGCAGGGCTACCCAGCATGATGCACTGAATGAGATTAGATAAATATAATAGACATTGTTATAATAGACATTAATGAAAAGATCATTTATGTTAATTACGAAAGCCTAACTTCCAGCACAGTTCAGAATGGATATGGATGCATCTCTGAACTTTTTGACAAAAAAAATAGCATTACAAGTGGACTTGTGGCAAAAATAAAAAAACAAACTTGATGTTTAATGCTGTTCATGGCGTTTAATGCTATTAATACTTGATCTTATTTTGACAACCTCATATGAGACGCTTTAAGATTAACTGTTTAGTCTGACTATAACGTCAAAGGTAATTTGGTCTGTTTTACGTATTGCATGTCTTCTGCACATAGTCCGGATGGCAGCTACACGGAAGACCCCAGCACAGAGACCACCATGCAGTTCAAATCTCGCAGCACTGAGTTTGATGAGGAATTTGACGAGGAGGAGCCTTTACCCACCATTGGAACATGCAAAGCACTTTATCCATTTGAAGGTATCAGAAACTAGCTGGATCATCTTCCAGAAGGAAAATGTGTTAATAATTATGATTATAAAATAGTTACAGAGCCTATTTGCAGTTTTTGCAATAAGAAGTTTTAACTACTATCAACCAAAATGGGGTTTTCAGTTCTATTTTTTTTACAAAACTAATCTGAGAAATATATTTAGTCAACTGTATCTTAACCTTTTGATTGGTGCTAAAGTTATATAATGATTTTATAATGAATAAATGGCAAAGATCTGGATAAAACTGAAAATGGAATGAATAATAATAAAAAAAAAAAAGACTTCACAATCAAAAGTAAAAACCTAAACAAATTACTTAACTAAAAATCTATAAAAAAAATATGCTGTTATTATTTACTTCATTTACCATGAAATATATGCTAAATTATTAAATGTACTCAAAATTAAAAAAAATTCAAATTGGTTACTAGACGAGACTGATATAACATAATAATAAAATGTAAAAAATATATATATATTTATATAAATATATATATATTAGGGCTGTCAAATGATTAAAATTATTAATCAAATTAATCAGAATTTTCAGTGGATTAATCAGGATTAATCACTATTTGCAATTACACCTGAATCCTAACCATTTTTTTTCCTGAAATGCATACCAAAAGATAAATAACAGGACACAGATACATAATTTTCATGTATTGATTCATCAATATGTGGTTCTTTTTTTCTGAATTTCAAAAGTTTAACATTTACTTAGATCAAATTTACCTGAGCACTATATCAAACCATGCCATTTAACTACAGATAGTGTAAGAGTTACCAGTGGTTAAATATAGCCACATATCTATGAAATTATGCATAGAGAAACTCGAAAGAATGAACTCAGAAACACAAACATGCGCCACCATCACAAAAGCAGCACTCTGGGCACTCTTGTTTTTGGGAGGTGTTCATTTGCTCTGCCACAATACTTTAGGATCGATATTTTCACGTTCTGAAGGCTTCAAGTGCCAGTAAAACCAAGTAAAAATGCATATGCTTTTCCAAACAGCTGTAATATTCGCTGGATTACGTGTAGTCGCTCTGCGCATGCGCAGTTTGAAACACAGGACGCTATAACAGGAAGAAGCTCCAGCGTATCAACTACCAAAGTCGTCTCTGTTTATCGAGCTTGGCATGAATGTATTTGAGAGTAACAGGGATAAAACCTTAAGCTTCTTCTGTGTTTTTGTCGCGGCGCTCGCTGCTGTTTTTTACTATCTTGAGAATTCAGAGATCGACAAGACTTTCCTGACCTGAATAATTTGTCACACTGCGCATGCGTGAAATGTGTTAAAAAATTTGACGTAATTAACAACAAACAACTCTGAGGGGTTTATCAAGCTAGGTGGTGCATTAGAAAAGAAGCTCATCACCTGTTTCCAAAATGCATCACAAACTGCTTGAAAAAGCTGTAAACTAATTCCACATTGCACAAGGTGCAAACAACCTTACGCCTGTTCCACACCAATGTTTAAGTTTTTTTTTCAAGTTTGTAGGTGTACAGAAACCAAGTAATAGCACTGGATAGTCTTCAATGTAAAAATGAAATATACAATCAAACCTACATTTATTCATACAGCTTCAACATTTATCACATTATTACAGTTTTGCTATATATATCAAAAATTATATCTGGTTTCTGAATAATTATTGGTTTGACTGATAAAACTACAAAGACATTCAGTCAAGAGCAGTGAGTGATTTTCATTTTCATTTTCTTGGATTAACATTACAGCAGCCAGTAGCTAAATTAGGTGCGGTCACTTTGATGATGATGAACGCATACAATATAATTGTAACGCTGAGTCAGGGACGTTATGATCCATAAGCAGCTTTATTTCAATAATCAACAGAGTAAACAGAAACAGGTCAATCAGGGGCGTTAGATACCACGTAGACAAATCAGAATCATATACCTTGACAGAGCGTAGAATCAGGGCTGGCGGCTGGCAGGCAGAGGCGAGTGAACAAGGCAGAGGTCGATAAGGCAGGCGGCAGAGAATCAGAGTCCAATAAGCAGTCCAGGTCATACACGGAAGATCCAACAGTGGGAAAACGCTCGGTAATGTCTGCATGGGCAAAACAAGACTTCGCGTTTGAGAGAACAGGGCGAGTTCCTTAAATAGGGGATGAAGATGAGCGACACCTGTGCAGGTAATCAGCCCCAGGTACGGGGTGTATGGGAAATGGAGTTCTGAAGGAGGTTAATACTCGGGTGACGGTTCCCTCTGGTGGTGATCGGAGGGAGCCACAGAGGTTGTGTTTGTGACAATAATACACATCCCATTTTTTTCCTCAACTGTTTACTTTCACTTAAGAAACAACTGACAGTTTTTTCGAGCATAATTTCCAAGGTGGATATTTTGACATATTTTGTATGTACTTGTCGGCCCAAGAGCAAAAATGAGCAAATTCGATGTTCAAGCGTTTTGAGACGCCTTTCTCTGCGTGAGCCCTGAACACCAGAACACAGTGAGTACTGAATTGGGCTCTTTCACATCTTTTTGTTTGTTCAAACTGCGATTTGTATTTGTTCGTTTGGGTGCAGGAGGGACTTCGAGCAGAAGAGAGCTTGGTTCAGTGTCGCTGTCCGTGATACGCGGCTCTCTCTCTCGTGCGCACCTAACGGCACGCGCTACTCTGTTCAGCTTTTCCGCGTCTTGTGTTTGGATGCTTTAATGTTTAAATCGACAAGCGGTACGGCTTAAAAAACACGTGAGAAAGATAAGCTTTCGTGAGGATGCGCAGAAGCGGCCCGTCAACTGTCCTGAGCATCTTTTTAGGCTGGCCTCAACCAGTCGGTTATATAAAATATCAAGATGAAAGTCATCGTAGCTTGCTTAGTATAGACCCAGCTCCCAACCCAACTTTGAGAATAGATTAACGGCGATATTTTTTTTTATCACCGATAAGAGTCTCGCGTTAACGCAGCACGTTAACGCCGATAACGGCCCACCACTAATATATATATAATTATTATTATTTTTATAAGTTGTCATGCTTGTTTTGGAATCAAACCCACATTGTGTATTTTTGTGTCTTTAGGTCAGAACGAAGGTACCATATCCATGGCCGAGAGTGAGATGCTGTACGTAATCGAGGAGGATAAGGGGGACGGATGGACCCGTGTCCGCAGAAACGAGGACGAGGAAGGATACGTGCCCACATCCTACATCAAACTCTTTTTGGACACGAATGCCAAAGGTGCTATGACATACATATAATCCCCCGGAACGCACCATAACTGAATGCTGTTTAACTGTACATACAGTAAAACATCGTGAAAGTGTTCTTATTGAACAGAGGAGCAGACCGCAGAGCCATAAGATTAGTGAAATTAGGCAATAAAGACACAGCTGCTGTGTAATTTTGACATACCTGATGGAAATGGCTGCTTTACCAACATATCATTTTCATATTTAGCATTTAAAGCTATAACCAAGATATGTAGATACTCATGTACTTGTTCATATTTTTAATGATCTCCAAGCAATCAGATACTTTAAGTAGGAATTAAATTATTAGAAAATGTCAAAAGCAAATTTTCTGAATCCTTCTGGCAATAAAGATAATTATTTACTGATATTTTTGACCTTCAAACTACAGAATAAGTAGCAATCCTGCATTTTAACTATGGTCAAACTGTGTTTTTAATTAGAATAATTTTCTAAGACGTCAAAAATATCTGCCTTGAGAGATGGAATATAATATTTTCTCAGGTGTTTACTTTGGTGTACATCCTTGTACCTCAAAAAAATCCGGAATGTACGGGATTTTTTTCTTTCTCCAATGGCAAATCACATTCCATTTAAAAGCATATCGCTAAATGTGAAGAGCTTAAGTAATTAATGCATGCATCCGTGAGACTTTTGCTAGCTTTGCATTTACTGCTGTACAAAAAAAAAAAAAAAGATATATACTCATGGACCCATAGTTAACGCGATGCCTTTCGGTGTTGTGAGCGTTGAAGCAATAATTGAAAAGATGCATGTTATTCGTACACTGACCAGCATGGAAAACTTACAGTTAACATGAAGTTAAATAGACATTTTTCCAGAAGGTCATCGCCGTGTGTGAGGAAAACCGCTCTATGTGCATGCTATAAAACCAGAAAGGCTATTAATTGCTGCTTAATAAAATGCTTTAATAATTAATTTGTCCATAGCTTTATCAGCACCTGTTAAATAGGCTTGATAAGTGTCGCAGTTTGTATGGTTTTATACTGTTCCTGTCTTTAATTCACACTTCATGGTGGGGTTGCACTCTGAAGTCGAGCTTCCGAGGTTTATTGAATGTTTTTAACCCATTGCTGTCTGTGAATCAACGATTGTACAGGAGTTCTTGTTCTAACATGTCTTGTGTGATTTTGTTTTTTTTTGTTTTGTTTGTTTCTTTTTTTTTTTGCTTTTTGTTTCTGTTCCTTTCTTTGCAGATCCCTAAAAGTGTTTGGCTGGCACAGGAGTGGCAGGGCAAGCGTCCTTGCGTGAAACGTCCTCCTCTTGTAACTGTAGTCAGAGAGCTGGCAAATGGGGGACTAACTGAAAGGATATTCCATTTTTAACGCAACCACTTTCACTGAACCCTCTCGTCGGCCATAAGAACGCAAACTGCTCTTTTTCATGACTAGCGTGCTGATTATTTGCAAATCTTGCTTCTCGTATGGACCTAGAGTATTTAGCCTTGTGCCGTAGCTGCTTGCCATCAGAGCCGAGCCTTTAGGTTTGTTCGCTGAGGCACAGAGTAAGTGCCGCGTTCATGTCTTGTTATTGCCTGGCTTGCTTCAGAGCCAAGAGGAGTTTCTCATGAAGACATTAGACTTGATGAATATTTGTCAGTGCAGAATGTTCAGTTATGTGAAAACTATAAAAATGTGGGGGATATATGGGACTCATTTTATACAATATATACTAGCGTTGTTTTTAAAGTTATTAATTCAGTGTTTGCAAGGCGGCAGTGTATTTTAATCTTTTGCCCAATTTTCTGAAGTCAATGGTTAGTTCGTGGAAATTTAAGATTACGATTTTTATTTTTTTTAATGGACTGATGAATACAGTTTTCTTTCCTATGATTATGTGTCTCCTATTAAAGTCAGGGATGGACATATTAAAAGGTTTGTCTTTTTGCCCTTAGGTACACTACTTTTCAAAAGTTTGGGGTCAGTAAGATGGAATAAATAAATAAAAAGAATACTTTACACAGCGAGCATTAAAGCAATGCTTCAAATTGATCAAAAAAGGGACAGTAAACACAAAATTTGGAGTTCAAGAATCTTGAAAAAAAGTACCATGGTTTCCAACATTTATAATAAAAAATGTTTTCTTAAGCAGGAAATCAGTATATTAGGATGATTTCTGAAGGATCATGAGACACTGAAGACTGGAGGAATGACAATTCAGCTTTGCCATCAAATTAATAAATAACATTTTATACAAATCTACAAAAAAAATAAAAATAATATTTCACGATATTACAGTTTTTTTTTTCATCATACTGTGCAGCCTTTTAGAGAGCATACAAGGCTCTTTTTTTTTTTTTTTACAATACAAAGCTTACAAACCCCAAACTTAAGATCTTTAAACTTATAATAACAGACAGTCGTTGTAATATTTGCATAGTGAATTCTTTCCTTTCAAGCTATAATTTTGCCTTAACACTTTTGCTGTCTTGCAAGCACTGATAATTCCATCAGGAAATGCAAATCTAGCGATTATTATTAATATGATGATAATTGCATAATCATCCCCTACATTTTGTGTGAGGTGCTGTTGTAGATGATTAGTTCTCTATGGCTGGTGAAGCGGTAAGCATCTTTTCTGGTTCTCTTACTCTTTCCTCCCAGAGAAGAAAGAAGTGTCACCTCACTCACTCATTCACACTTTCTTCCTGCGATGTGTGCACAGCTACTCCCTTCTTCCTCTCGCTCTCTTTCTCACCTCCTCTTCTGTTTCTCTCACTCTCGCTGTCTCAAACTCTCGCTTTTCCCCTCGGCGCTCTCAGGCAGATTTTCTCTTTCTCCTCTGCTTTTTTCTCTTGAGCTGTTTTTCTGTGTCTGCCCTGTTGTGTCAGGCTGGTTTTTCCGGAGTTAGTCAAGTAAATTAGTATTTGACAGATTCATTTAAACACACATGGAGTTTTTTTTCCATACAACCACAGTAAAATTTCCAGAGCAAACTTCCCATGTTTTTACATAGCCTAATTTGGATAAGACTGTCTTTGATTTACAGTATATTATTGTTTCACCTACCGTATTTTTCGGACAATAAGTCGCACCTGAGTAAAAGTCGCATCAGTCCAAAAATACATCATGATGAGGAAAAAAACATATAAGTCGCACTGGACTATAAGTCGCATTTATTTAGAACCAAGAGCCAAGAGAAAACATTACCGTCTCCAGCCGCGAGAGGGCGCTCTCTATGTCTTCAGTGTAGATTATAGGAGCACTGAGCAGCATAGAGCGCCCTCTCGCGGCTGTAGACAGTAATGTTTTCTCCTGGTTCATGTCTCTTAGTTCATTTCTCTTGGTTCATGTCAAATTAATTTTGATAAATAAGTCGCGCCTGACTATAAGTCGCAGGACCAGCCAAACTATGAAAAAAAGTGCGACTTATAGTCCGGAAAATACGTATATGCTAGTTGAGACTAAATGTCTCATTGCATATTCTGGTAGACCTTTGTTATGAATTTTAGCTTTTTGCCAATTGACTAGATAAATAATTGATTTAGGTTAGTTGATTACTTGGTTAATAGCTGATATTTATCGTGGAGCTAGAAATATTGCAAACAGTTGTGAAATAAAATAAATAAAACTAAAACATTGTGCTGGTATACTGTGAGCAGTAAAGCCCGTTTTCTTTGATTCAATTGGCCAGCTCACTCATTTTGACATCGATGAGCGCTGTTAGACTGCTATGGTAGACCGGCCTAAACATTTACATTTGAAGGCTTTTGTCATGCTAACAACAAACAGAGCAGCGTCAATATCATATATTGGCCGTTTCTAATTATTGGCCAGGAAAACTTGTCTATGACGGTTGTGGCCCTGCTGAAAGCCTGCAAACAGACAAACATGAAAAACTCTTGAGTCTCACTGCTATTTTATTTTTGAATGTCTCTCAGCCAATCAGATTAGAGGGCTGCAACCACCTGTTGCATACTCATAGAATCGGACTCCATCAGAATCAGCTGATGAAATCCCAGACGTCCTCTATTAATAAATGCAACTTAATTAGCATGTAGGCTTCAGCCTCTCTCTCTCTCTCTCTCTCTCTCTCTCTCTCTCTCTCTCTCTCTCTCTCTCTCTCTCAGCGCGGTGGATGTGGCTGTGTATGGTGTAGCTGTAGTGGTGCAATAGATGTTGATGGTGGTCCTCAGCTAGTGCTGTGTTTGGACGCATGCATGCTTGCCCTGTCTCTGTGTATGTGCCAGTCTTAAGGGGTCCAATTCTCCATAAAGTTCAAGCCTTCGGATTCTGATGGTTGAACTTAAGCTTTTTCAATTGTGTTTGTGCCTGTTTTTTCTTCTCTACTTTTATCTTCTTGAGTGTTTTATTTCTTTTGGAAAATATATGCATGGTCTTGCGTCTACACATCCCCCTAAGTTATTCTTTTCAATTCTTTTACATTGTTTTAGATTCTTTGGTTAAATCTCTCTGAATGATTGCAATCCAGGGTCCAAGATTAACAGTCACCAAGTAAAAAGAAAAATGGCTTTGTTGAGTAAAATGAAATGTAACTTGCCAGCTGGCTTGTAACTATTAAGAAATGTGACAATAAATGGGTTAGGTCTATAAAACCTGCTGGCTTTAAGTGATTTATTTGTCATTCAAAGACAAAATGCTTGAATATACAACACTATTAACAAGATTTTTATTTTCTTCTGGAACTGTATGTCTTCTATTTCTTGCACCAAAATACTGTTTTAGTTTTTACCTGCACTTTCTACCAATATAAAATACAGTAGGGAAAAACATCTTACATAATTAAACTGTCATGTATGTTGAATAAAAAATATCACAAAATAGAGTTTGTTAGTGCATAAGAAATATTTACAGCTGATAATTTCTGTCATTTGTTAATTTTGGACCCTGTCAGTATCATTCTGATTTCATTTTTGATGTTAAACACAAGTATTTACCTCATTCAGCATAGTTTTGAGCTGCTCTTCAATAATAGGTTCTGAACATGACAAATACTGTCGCATCCATTCATGAAGAAACACTACTGCAGAGCTGAAATGGCTGTTTTTCTGTATATTGTGCTTTTGAACTTGCTGGATCCCTTCCTTTGAAGACCTCATGAACATAAAACTGCCAAATCAAGTGTGAGAGGCTTGTGACTTTTTGCAAATGCTAACCAGTATAGTAGACACTGAGTTGAGTTTTATTTTAGTTATCAGATCATTCATATTGTAAAAGTCGACATTGTATGTCTGTCAAATGGGGCAGTTTTTATGTAGAAGTTTAACAAATTAAAGGTCATTTAAGAATGTGTGTATTTGTCCTGTTTATCGTCTAACTGCATTGCTGACTATGCAACATTATCTAGATCAGCTAGTTGTGTTTACTGACCCTGGGTTGAAATTATCAACAAAAAAAGGCAATCCAGTAGCAAAATAGTTCATTTTAAGTAAACAATATCCCTAAAATCAATTAATGTACATGTATTAATAATATTAATACAACAAAATCTATATTAAATTTTAAAAACACCATGAATGTTGGCAATATTTGAACACAAAGCATATAATGTCAGTGCAACTGAACCTGTAATTAATGTAGCCTTGCTTAAATTAGTGCATGTCACTCAACCTGTTTATGTCCTGTTTATTTTGCCACCTTAACTAGATTATATGCATTTTATTGTTTGAATTAGCAGGTAGGCTATTGTTATTGTTACCTGAAAATATTAAACATTCTTTTTGGTATTTAAATAAATATTAGTTGGAAAAACTAAAAAAATTTACATCACCAAAACTAATTAAAAATAAATAATAAATGTTGCCTTTGCAACTTACTGGTATAACTTGAAGTACTAAAATTACTCTAACTAAAAATTAAACAATATTAATTAAGTGTGTGTGTGTGTGTGTGTGTGTGTGTGTATGTATATATGTATATATATATATATGTGTGTGTGTGTGTGTGTGTGTGTGTGTGTGTGTGTTTAAAGTTTAAAATTAAAATGAGAAAAAGCACTTAAAATTACTCAAATTCAAACTAAAACTTAAAATATAAAAATAAAAGCCATTTCAAATATCAATAAATATTATAATCTTATCAAATAAATAAATAACTCTAGTATAAGCATAATTTTTAGCCTGCTGTCTTCAATTGTGCAAATAGACCGGACACTTATTTTCAGGTGATGACCCACAAGTTGAAAACCGCTGTTTGTAAATGTGACCACAAGTGGGCCTCAGATCCCAGTGAAGTGTGTTTGACCTACAGTGCATTATTTAAAAAAAAAAAAAACCTTTCCAATGTCTATTAGCATCCTGACATCTGCAAGTTCTCATTTTTCTGAAGTCTAGGTGCATTTACTAATTTTAAGTACTGAATAATGCCACAGTATGTTCCACAGAATGAGTAAGAACAAATATATAGATTGAGATCTTGTGAGACAACGAGACTGTAGAGGTTTTTTAAAGATCTGTTATGTGGGGAGTTTATTAAACCAATGCAAAGTTTAAATAAATGGATGGGAAATGAAGATGTGAAGAACAACTTAAAGTGAGTGTAAAAAGTATCAGTCGCCTGTGTAATATAATGACTATTAATGTGACTGGATTGGTTGCACCATTACATCAATCTCAGAAGATCTCAGGCTCTTCTCAGAACTCTTTAGAGAAACTCTCGTACACCGTGTAACAGGTCATATCCTCGATCGTCCGGTGTGGGAACGTGGATTGCGAAGCCATGTTTTCCCTGACCACTCTAACAGGAACCCAGGGCTTCAGATGAATGGCTTCCTCTCGCTCCTAAAAATGTACCCAGCGGTCTTAGGAATCAAAGTTTAGGAGGCTTCAGGAGGGAAGGGGGGGTGTGATTGGTTCAGCAGGTGAGGGCTGGGAATGCCAGATAAAGAACAGAATTTCTTGCATCACTTCCGCTGTTTGTTCTTCTCTCTATTTCCAAGGGATGGAATGCTTTGCCATTCAGGAGGCGAGGAATTCAAAACAAGTTCATTGAGTTTGAATAGCGTCTTCTTTTTAAAGCCGTGTTTGACCACCCCACCCTAATACCACAAAGGCCTTTCCACAATACACATCCTTCAGCCTCCAAGAACTGATTTCCTGCCCTGAAACCCCTCTTCATTTGGATCTCTCAAAGTAAGATTCACTTTCGTGTCTGTTGTGGGATTTGTTCACATTTACTGTAAATAGGTGGGGTGAGTAACAGGAAGTGGCACTGACAAGTGGCCAGACATGTACAACAGCCATACTGAGGATAAATATACATCTACTTAGCGCCCCTGCTGTTCTGGAGGAAAAGTACTTTTTTTTTTTTTTTAAAGAAAATACTAGTGTCCTGTTTAGAATAGTTTAATTTATTTTTTTGAAAATGTTTTATGTGATGGCGTTCTTAATGAAAGATTATTAAACTATTACAAATATCTTTCGTTAATTGAAATAAAGCTGAAATCTGAAAAACAACTATCTGAACTAAAAACAACTGAAATAAAGTTTCAGTTAAATTACTTAAAAGGCTCATATGATGCGATTTCAATTTTCCCTTTCTCCATGGACTGTGACAAGATCTTGGTGCATCAAGAAGATCTGTAAAGTTGAGAAGACTAAGGTCTCAAATCCAAAAAAAATATACTGTATAAAAGTTAAGACCTGTCCACACACCTATAAAACGTCTCGTTTAAACCAAGTGGCAACCTCCCGCTCTCTCTCGTGAAGCTCATATGGAAGAGACTTTAATTCGTCGACTATCCGCTTAGAGGCTGGCTGTCCCAGACTATCCCAGACTCCCAATGTTAAAACCCAACTTTACAGCAGAAAAACAACATGCTTCCAGTCTGTTTCAAAAAAAGATTTTGGTCTATATTGCTAATTTTACCCTTCATGACAACTGTGAGGGGGGTGAATTATGTAATAATTCATCTGTTAAAATTTTAGTAATCCTTAAAGTTCTGCATAATTAAGGGCGCAGCCACTTGAGTGACAGGTGGATTGCCGCTGCTGTCACCGCTGTCGAGCTAGGTGGGTGTGGTTTCAGCAACCACCTCCCACTCTTTGCCCATTTTCAATTATCCTGCTCCACCCCCACTTTGAGCTTCAAAAATGCTCTTCAGAAATCTACAGGTGATGTCATGTGCTTCATTGTAAAAGCGAAACTACTTTGTTTGGCCTTCCAAAAGAGGACGATATCTGCTTCGTTATGCCTAGAGCTGATCCATGCTGGTCATGCCGGATCGGCTTTGATTGTGGACGAAGCGGAGTCCAGCCCGGGGCGGTCACGTATGGTTTCCACAAGCCCACTGGCCATTCCGTTCTCAAGCCTGCAGTGTGACGCTGTGTGACACATTTTATGGAGGACTGTTTCCTGAACCTGAAGTAGCCTACAATGGGTGTGTGATCAAAGGCTGTTTCTATAAAGTGGGACAGTTCCAACTTTGCAAAGACAGTCTGGCGCTTCTGACTCACAGCCTGTAAATTTTTTTTATTGAAAGGATTTTCCACTGACTTTTGAGCAGTGTAGAGTAGCGCTTGTGGTTTGTCACTTGTATCTGTAATCATGTCCCCACTGGATGCAAAACATTTCTGGTTTGTAATTGGTTTCATTGGTTTTGTCTCATCTTGCTGGGACACACGGCATCACAGTAAATGTCACTTGTAACATTTCATTCACATGCTTGAGGTATTTAGCAAATCACAACGCATTAGACACCTTTAAGAACCACTACGCACAGACGTATGCAAGACATGGGTTTCAGCTGTCGCATTCTTTGTGTTAAGCCACTGTTGAACAACAGACAGCGTCAGAAGCCTCTAGCTTCAAAAAGGACTGGACTGCTGCTGAGTGGTCCAAAAATATGTTCTCTGATGAAAGTAAATTTTGCATTTCCTTTGGAAATCATGGTCCCAGAGTCTGGAGGAAGAGATGAGAGGCACACAATCCATGTTGCTTAAGGGTCCAGTGTAAAGTGTAAAGTCCAGTGATGGTTTGTGGTACCATGTCATCTGCTGGTGTTGGTCCACTGTGTTTTCTAAGGTCAACACAGCCATATACCAGGAAGTTTTAGAGCACTTCATGCTTCCTGCTGCTGAACAACTTTATAGAGATGCAGATTTCATTTTCCAACAGGACTTGGCCCCTGCACACAGTGCCAAAGCTATCAGTACCTGGTTTAAGGACCATGGTATCCCTGTTCTTAATTGGCCAGCAAACTCGCCTGACCTTAACCCCATAGTAAATCTGCGGGGTATTGTGAAGAGGAAGATGCGATATGCCAGACCCAAGAATACAGAAGAGCTGAAGGCCACTATCAGAGCAACCTGGGCTCTCATAACACCTGAGCAGTGCCACAGACTGATCGACTTCATGCCACGCTGCAGAAATTCAGGCAAAAGGAGCCCCAACTAAGTACTGAGTGCTGTACATGCTCATACTTTACATTTTTATACTTTTTAGTTGGCCAAGATTTCTAAAAATCCTTTCTTTGTATTGGTGTTAAGTAATATTCTAATTTTCTGAGATACTGAGTTTGGGATTTTCCTTAGTTGTCAGTTATAATCATCACAATTAAAAGAAATAAACATTTTAAATATATCAGTCTGTGTGTAATGAATAAATATAATATACAAGTTTCACTTTTTGAATGGAATTTGTGAAATCAACTTTTTGATGATATTCTAATTATATGACCAGCACCTTTCCTCAACTGCTTGATAATAATAATAATAATAATAATAAACTTTATTTTCCATAGCGCCTTTAAAAGTTACATCTCAAAGCGCTTTACCAAGGCATACAGAAAAAAATAAAAAATATACATTGAGATTGACCATCAGAGAAACATATCACATATATGCTAACCGGAAAAAATCAACCGGATTGATTGTATCAACAAAATGCAAACGGGTGTGAAAATATTAAGATATTAAAAAACATCTGTAAAGCTGTTTTGAAACTATGTGTATTCTGAAAATATCGATACAAATAAATTTGAAGAAAAAAAAGGAAGAAGACTTATGTGGAACAGTGCATTACGGGACTATAAATATTCCAAGCAGTAATATGCTTCATTACTTGCATGTTTAATTTCACGATTGGCATTTCAGAATCAAATTTAGTCTTAACTCTTGCTAGCTTATAAATAATATAAATCACAGCTTATAAAAAAGAGGTCTATGGATGTGGTGATGGAAGACATGCGATATTTGGTGTGACAGAGGAAGACAGAGGACAGAGTAAAAATGGAGATGGATGATCCACTGTGGTGACCCCTAAAAAGCTGAAAGAAGAAGACGATGACTAATCACAACTTACACTACTGATTAATTAATCACACTGTAAATGTCAAGCACAGCGCATTGTGGGATAAAGTACACAGCTGTGTGCTTTGCCTTTTAGTAATATAATACAGGTCGTGCAGGTATATGCACACAGAACATTCTCATCAGCTTACTATATTACATGATAAATAATCTGCTCTTAAACATTCCCCGGTTGCAACAGAAACTTAAAAGGGATCTGAGTTTTTTGTGTCAGGTCTGAGACTACAGAATTATGTTTTGAAGTTTAACGTCACGTCTGTGCTCTTTAGTGTTTTAACTGCTGTCTCATTGTGTTTTTGTTTTGTTTGTTTTTTAGCTCGATTTCTTTGTAGATTTTTCAGCACTTTGGGTTTACTATAATTTTAAGTGCTTTATAATAAATTACATTTCTCTGAAATGTTGAACAGTGTTGTTAATATAAAATAAATAAATAAATAAACAAACATACTTTTGTGAAATGTTTTGCATTAAAAATGGTTTGATGTTTTGTTATCTAATGCAATGACATCTATTTTAAGCCAAGTTTAAGTGTCCACATATTTGGGCGCCTAAGAAGTGTGTTACATTTTTAAGGGGAAGGGTTTGTATTTGTGAAATGTTTGACCTTGCCCACTGAAGTGTTTCATAACCGCAATTCCAGAGCAACGTGGAATTTACTTTCGATGAAACATAAGGAAAACACTGTTGTACTTTTGAGGTCTTTAAGCAAAACCCTGATTTTCTCCCGCCACTTTGGATTTGGCACCATTTGGTCTTTCTAAAATCTGTCACTCACTGCTGACGCAGATCCTTTTCCTGAGCGGGTGAGATTTTTATTGTTTGGATGAAGCAGACCCTGCTATCTTCATCCACCAGCAGCTTCCTGTTTCCTCCGTCACTGGAAATGCTGCATTTCTTTCCCCCTCCTCGTGCTAACTTTCAGGCATGAATTAAAAACTTTTGGCCTCTTGTTTTTACTTGATTTACAATGGCTTACTTTGTGTTAATGTTTTGTGATTTATTTTTTATTAAATGGATAGTTACCGCCCTGGCTTCTGATTTTGTTGTTGTCTGTTGCCTTAAAATTTGAATGACTAAAACAGAAACTTAAAAATAAAGCTAAATAGAAATTATCTGAACTCAATTTAAAAAGAACACTGAAAATATAAAAATAGAAGCCAATTCAAAATTTGCATAACGCTTATTTTGGAGGACAGGTTTTTAATTTGCAACCCCAAGCAGGACTACACGAAGCCTATGTAAACATTCATAATAAAATAATGCAGTAATTCTAATTTTTTCTTTAGTTTGCCGAACTTTTAACTTCAAAAGAATGCTAGATTCTTCTCAGAGTTCACTGACAGACTCCAGCGGTTCTAGAAGGATGGAGCTTGTTCTTTACAGCTGTTTTATCAGTTCCAAACACACACAGGAATTCCGGTTTGGGGACTGACCATCCTGATTCCACTCTTCCACAGGAAGGTTAAATAAAAAGAACCTCTAAAAGGACAAAGGCATTTCATTTCTCACATGTCTGGACAAAGCTGTAGCTACAATGACCACATCACTGCAGTCCAGTTCCTGGAGCTCAAACCTTCATCATCTATGGACCTGGACCAGCGCATATTTGGAAACAGATCCATAATTTTCAGGTAGAGTTTATGGAACTAACATTTTTTTCAAGGATTTGGGGACACACATTACATGACATGCTACTTTGGGATTGTGAACAATAATAAACAATATGTCACTGCTTTTTGGAGTTACTTCAATTACGCAAAGTTATTGTTAATATTTTAGTTAATTACAGTAATATTAAATATGTATACGAGCACTGCAATGATAAGTATTGCAGTATGTTTCAGTCAGACGTTGGCGTTGCTCCCAAAGTTGTCCTAATGCACAATCAAGATGTCTTGTTAGCAGTATAAAATTCTATGGATTCTGTGAGAGACTTTTCCCTTTTTATTAGAAAAGTTTTTTTGCAGAAAAAGTATTGTACAATAATTATAGAGCATTCAGAACTGTTTTACATACTAAAACATTAGTCTGAACATTGTAGAAAACTAATTTTGTAGACTAATTCGTTTGTATCACAGTCACGCTATATAAAATTGTGCCCCCTGTTGGCAAATAGTTATATTAATCAGGGCGTTGCATTTTTAAATGATTTGTTTCCTGCATGTATTTATATTTATAAAGAATGGTTTGCATACTGCATGTTTATAACCATTATAAGGCCTTGTTAAACTGGAACTGTTCAGCATTATTCTTAATGTCATTTCTGATAGAGAAGCCTCTTTTTAATTAGTCTAACAATACTGCATTGTTTGAAGCATTACATCATGTTTTTCTACACCATCACTGCAGCAATGGATGGTCTTAACTTCTCAGAATTATTCAGGAACCTCGGAGGATCACTAATAGAGAAAAGTGAAGACTAAGATGTAATTTTAGTCTGCGAAAGGTAAAGTACAGAAATGTGTAGCAAATCTTAAATATGTTTACATTCTGCATGTTTTAAAACCATATACGCCATTTAATTTGACAAAGTTGTGCCTTGATGAGAAGAAAGGAGCCCTTTTTAACTGCTTCACAGTCCATTATTACTTTTGGTACGCGCTAGGCCAGACTCAAACTCGTACCGTGAGTAATAATGCACTGTGGCAGTTTGTTTATCAGCGTGGAGAAACTCAAAACAGGTTTGGAAGCAAATGCATGAAGAGGAAACATTTCAATATGTTTCACTTGCATAAATGCACACTTTACACTTGCATAAAAAGCCAACCATGTCCACACCTTCTTCCCTGTGCTGTGCCATTTGAGACCCTCTAAAATCTGTATTGTTTTCATTTTAGGTTTGAAATGACGTAAACTGCATACAATCCAAGGAGTGGAAATTCTGGATGACAACTCAAAATGTTTGTAAAGTGTATGCAGCATGACATTTCTCTATGCAGCATTTAAAACAGTCAAAAAAGCTAAACATCAGTTCCAACTGAAATCAAGAGGCCCTAAATGTGGGTTTTACTATTATTTTCTATGTAGAAGAAAACTACTTGATGTAATGCAAATGTAAGAAATGTGTTATAGGTTCATGTAGAAGTGGCTGCATGATGTCTAAATGAATCTAATAATAATTTATTTTGTAAAGAAGCAATAATGATTGAATCGGATGTTCTTTTGTTGCCTCTATGGGTCTGTGGACATCTGACAGACATATTAACTTCAGTGTGCATTGGTATCTATTTGCTTTTGTAATAAAACAATTTACAATATAATATTTAAGTTACTTTTTTTTTATAATACAGTTACTATGTTTTCCCATTTACTCTGACAGCTCTCCTGAGACGGTCCCCATACTGAGAGTTGAGTGCGCTGTGAAAACAGGATGGTTACTGTAGTTAAATGTGAACGTGCATTTATATCTCACTTGCACAAAAACAATAAAAACATTTAAATGCAATCTCAGAATATGATGCAAACCTGCAATAATTAAATGTCAAATAATACAAATATCCTTTTTCTGTATGTATTTACTACCATTTAATTAACCAATGTCTTTGCTGCTGACCTTTGATGATCCAATTCAACCATACTAATAAGCAAAAATTATTTTAGACAAACATAACATTCGGGTTAGAATTTTTTTGTTTATTTATTTATTATTTATTGCTTAAGAGTGCTGAACTTTCTTCCTTCATCTTATTCTTCATAAAAGTGTAAATCATGATTAAATGTTTTTTTTTTTTTCAACTAAATAATTTTTTTACCATTTGTACCATTTGTCTACATTTGAATAATTTTTTCTCTTTACTTTACACACACACACACACACACACACAATCTCTATTTTTTTTTCTTCTAATTTTTATTAAATGGGGCGAACGTGTCTGGAGCGGTCGAATGTGGCATTTTGTAAAGCGTAGTTATTAATGCACAATCAATTCACATTAGGTGTTGCCAAGTAATATAGTGGAACTGCTGTCTGTCCCGAGTAAACCCATTCAACAGCTCGAGGTAGTTTGAAACTATTGAGAGCTCCATGAACCACGTGACCGCATGGCGGCGAGATCCAAGCATGGCTCAACACGTCACTTAGTTACAATGTTGATAGCAACCAAGCGTACGGAATGGCCAAATATTCACTGAGGGTTTGAATCCAAGGGAAAACATGGACGATCACTCCGCAGATGAAGGAACAAGAATGGAGCCTGAACCATTGTCTAATACAACTGAAATAAAGACGAGCGATGTGTATAAAGTGGATAAAAACTTGCCAGCACGCTTTAATAATCCGGAGGGTTTCAGAGGATACAGGTGAGAAGAGTCGTTCAGCCGCAGTGCATCTTGTGTGACCTATATTATATATAAATTAATAAAATAATATATAAATTAAATTAAATGTATGCATTTAGCAGACGCTTTTTTCCAAAGCGACTCACAGTGCATTCAGGCTATCAATTTTTACCTATCATGTGTGCCCGGGAAATCGAACCCCCAACCTTGCGCTAACGTTAGCTCGCAGTTGAGCTACAGCCACACACACACACACACACACACACACACACACACATATATATATATATATATATATTGTATGCGTATGCATGCACACTCATATATATACCCTATATGTGTGTGTGTGCGCGAGTGTGTTTGTATGCGTGCGAGTGTGTGTGTGTGTGTATATATCATCATTAAGAAATATAAATATGATAAAGACGTAATGATAATAAGCCTCATTATGCTTTCCAGGCAAAAAATAAGCAACCCTTTATACCAAACAACAAATCAAACATATGGAAGCAAAAAACCAACAGTTCATGAAATGCCGGTGAGTATGCAGCACACATTGCCCTATCATTAAGACTGTTCAGACAATAGTATTTACACACACATTTTTCAGACGAGCTTCAGCGGAAGTCGTCGGAAGTTTTCTGAGCATCTTCTGAGAAGTGGCATGTACAAGGATAACGGCTTCAACACGGCGGTGGACAAGAGCCGACTCACTGGACCCGATGCAACCACTGCGTTTCACGACAGAATCAATTTCCATTACTTATACCACACAGATGGGAAATCTCAGTAGATACAATCTCCATTTTGTATCTACAGTAATAAACAAGTCAAGCTAAATTGTGATACTGACGCTAGTAATTTTTTGCTTGTCATCACTTTCTGTTTTTGGGATGTTTACAAGGATAGTTACTTCCCTGCATGTTGTTCCAAACCTACAGTATATGACTTTCTTCTGTGAAACATAAAAGATATTTTGTTTTATGTCAGTGGGTTCAAATGTTGTTTGGTTCCCAACGTTCTCCAAAATACCTTGTTTGGACTAACATTCGATAATGGATTCCAAGACACTTCCTATCGAATTAATACAACTATGTCAAGAATGTCAATATAGTATTTTATTTGGTGTAGTAGAGTGAGATTCCACAGTAGACCTGAACGTAAATGTCCAGGGAATATTTTCTCAAGCCATCAAAATATAATCCACGAGTTTTAGAAGCACTTTGAATCAGTGTGTGGAGGTAAAATGGACCAACGTACAATCAAGCGTGTTCAAAACATAATGCAGTAGGGTTGAAATAAGAAAAACCGTGACAACAGCAATTTCAATCACTCAAACCAACCAGCATCTACCTGACTCATGAAGCGTCCATTTAGAAACTCATCTGTCGTTGCTGTCGCTACACTGAGGACACGGGCGGATGGTGTTAAGGGTTTTGGTGTTAACTTTTCCCTGTTTTTCCTTGGAGCTCTAAGCAGCAAAAATATTGTCCAGAGGGCTGGATTGTCAAGTCCACAAACCTCCAATGTTATTCGTAAAGTAAAAGGCACTTCAAAATGTTGTAACAAAATCCAGTGTATTGTCTAACATCGTATACACACATGATCAGAAATGAAGGAATGCAAAGACAGTATAAACCTTAAAGAGAGTGACGTTTTAAAACAGTTTTGCTTCATCAGGCTTATAAAAAGAAAGTAACAAAAAGCGTGTCTGTAGCACACGACAGGTTTAAGGTTTTCATGGAGCGAAGAGAGGGAGAGAGACTCGTGGCGAGACGTTTCTGTTGCGTGGCAGAAACGTAAAAAATTGCATAGGCAAGAAAACATGGTTCTCGGATCACACGGAGGGAAACCAAACTAATGCAAATATATATAGATATATATAAAAACAATACGATTCTTTCCTCATGGACGGAAAACTGAATTTCTTTGAAGTGAAAAAGACAAATATATGTGTGGGAAACTTAAAAGGAAATGGGACTTTCAAGTCAGCAGCAGTTTTGGTGCAGGGTGGCGTCCCGGTGGAATGGTGAAGCTGTGCGGTGAGCCGAAGCAGAGCAACTCTACAGCTCGGTGTCCTGATATTTTTGTGGGTTGGTGTAATAGCCGCGCTTGGTCTGCTCTGTCAGCTGATGTTGAAATTCCTCTCCGGGCTCCTGGCCGAGGCCAAGCGGGCGGCTCTCTGTGTATGGCAGCCTGCAAGGAGGCGTCTGGGGCTCTGGTCGCGCACTTGAGCTGCACACAAAGCAAATGCAATGAGATGAGTGAAAGATAAATGAGTGCACTTTTTCACACTTGAAGGGACAGGAAGCAAAAATGAAAATTCTGTCATTTACTTGCCCACTGAGTTGTTAGTAGCCATTGACTTCCATATTCTTTTGCATACTATACAAGTCAAATGGCAACCAACAACCGTTTGGTAAGCAAAGTTTTTCAAAATATCTTCTCGTGTGTAAAGCAGAATTCATACAGGTTTGGAACACCTTGAGGAGGAGTTAAGGTGATACATTTTTCATTTTTGGGAAACTTAACCTTTAAGGTACAGGTCACATTTATTCAGCAATATTTTTCAGGGGAATTCTGTTTGGAATCCATGCAATTGGGAATTTTACGTGAGGGTGTAAGATTTCACAACAATTTGGAGTTGGTCATGCCAATTTGCCACATTAACCAACAAAAGAAGCTGTGTGGTTTGAAAGTAACTTCTGTGCGAGCAGTGCTTCATACATTGCTACACCACTGACGATAAACAACATTGCTCCAGACTCTTACCCAATAGGTTGAGGCCTGCTGTGATCCAGTTTCTGAGACTTCATAGGGACGGCATAGATGTCTGGATGTTTCTGAGCAATCTCCAACTGAAAAAAAAAATAAAATTCACATCAGAATATTATATGAATACTTTGGCAGAAAATTAGTAAGAACAACAATTTGCTGCATGAAATTATTATTACTATTTGAAGACATTTTGAAGAGTGCATTTTATTGGAAAACATTTCTATATGCAAAATGAATCATCAATATTTCTGATGTTTTTTCCAGAAGAGAAAGGATGTAAATTTGAATATATAATTTTGTTTAATATAGAATTTTTATTGTTTCTCTCTCTAACTATATATTAATTTTAAGTTGTGTTTGTCAAGCTACCTAGCATATAGATTATTGCACAGTTAACACACATCGATAAGGCACGAAAACTCAATATCTTCCATAAAAATGCAATACAATTTCATAATTTCATTCAGTTTATGTGTATAGCATTCAATATACTGTTGTATAACATACAGTACATAAAATAAAAAATTAAAAAAATAATAATAAAAAAAAATATATATATATAGCATCTTTACAGACTAGCCAAAAATACAAAATAAATGCAAAATAAAATGCATAATTGATAATAAAAAAAATTAATTAGACAATGACTGAAAAATTTAATCTATTCCTATTGGCTCTTTCACATAGATCAGGGTATCTTCACATTTTTTAACAGCAAATTTAATGACTTTTAAGACCTTTTTAAGTCCTCTAAAGGGAAAATTTAAGACTTTATCTAAACAAAAATACAGGAAAATGTTCAGTCCGACAACACAGATTGATGTGGCGAAGCATTAGTGTGGCACAACTCACCACAGCCACGCTCAAGACAGGTCAAAGGGTCACAAAAACTTTTATACCAAGTGCTGATTGACCTTACAACCCTGACATGGTTGACTATGTTTAAACTATCAGCCTTTAAGGTACTTCAGGTAATTTCTAAATTCTGGCCCCTCATAGCAGTTTGAAAAAGACATGGAAGACAGCCCCAGGACATTACAAAAGCCCATTTCATCATACTTGATCTAAATTATGGTTAAATGTTGCTGCCTAATAGTCTTGAGCTGGGTTTGGGGGTTCTCCCCCAAGAAAATGTTGTTCAGGGTCTGATTAGTGTTTTCTATGTCATTTCAGACACAGATAAATGCAAGCACATACAATAATCTATGCATAGACCTAATGAATGACAGACAATTGTAGGAAAGATCAGGATCAGAAATTTATTGCATGTTCCAGTTGTAGGAGATCCATGACTTTCCAATTTACTGTGGGTCCATCCATTGACACAGAAAGCATGTTCCTTAAATTAAATTCCTTGGTGCCCTCCTGAAATTATAAAAAAATAAAATCAAAACAAAGTCCACCTCAAGAATGATAAAATTTTCATTCATGTTCACTCAGATTAGATGGTTTGTCTAAAGTAGTGATTCTCAAACTGTGGTCTGGGGACCACTGGAGGTATGCCAGATTACCAAAGAGGTCTGTGAGCAAAAGTCATCAACCAAAAATGACTGACATGGACTGTGACACCGCTGTACATTTCCAATTCACTTCACATGACTTGTTTTCTAATCATGCACATTATTAGCAGAAGTTAGCCATGGTTTCAGAAGACTAAAATGGCCTGCATTTGTACATGGATTAGGGATGCTCATTAAGCCAAATATGTCAAGTTTTTCTTTTCTTTTTTTTTTATTGGCTAAGTGGTCCTTGATTTGAAAGAAAAAAATGTTTGAGAAACAAGTTAAGCCATAATAGTGAATGCTCACGAATTGGGCCTATGTGATAGGGTTCAGTGTCAACGTTGTTAACCTAAAATTGAGAAGCACAAAACAGATATTTGGAGTCTAATTATGAACTGGGCTACATTATTTAATTCAATTAAATTTTACTTTTCACATAAAAAATATGCAAGAAGCATAATGCATATTGAATGCTTTATACAATAAAGTTATTTACAGCACTGCCTTCCATCCATAATGCAGTAGTCCTATGCCTAGATGTCACCCACCCACAACATTTTTTTAACTGATTGGATGGGACAATATATCGATGCATTTTGAATCGAGAAATTATTCTGGATCGATTCCAATTTTTCTGAATGCATTGCGATTCTCTCTCGAATCGATTCTTAGTTTAGTTTTTAAAAGCAGATGCCACTGCGTGCTTTAGATGCCTTACACACACCACTTGAACCTACTATAAAATAATAATTAATAAAGTTCGAAAAGGTTGAAGCGAAATACAAGGGTGTTTGCAGTGGGGCGTTTACATTAATCTTGCGTCATAAAAGCAATATATCAATTACATTCTCAGACTCAGCAGAACGCACGAGCGCTCTTCGTCGTGAGCATTTGAGTGTTCGGTTAAAAACTAGCCTAGAGCGCCATCTGCAAAAACTAAGCTCATAATCAGTTTGCAACGCATTGATTTAAAAAAATTAAATCAATCCAAGAATTGGGACGCATCGATATTTTTGTCCCAAATATTCATTAGGAAACAAAAACACATTTTAACATATTCAAATCATTTTAAATGTTACTTTTAGAGTCTTACCTTAAAGTGCTCCAGCAAGTCTTCTGCCATTGAGGTGCTCAAAAACTGAGAACCAAGATAGCGAGACCTGACAATCATGGTCTTGTCCACAGCTTTATCGTCTTTGCCCATGTTTGCGATTTCGCAAAATGCCGTGGTGGCGAACCATCAGCGCAACGCGTTCATCAATCACTTACTCGTATGTGACATATGGTATGATGCAGGTTGCAGCCACGAAGTGCTGCCCCCAAATGTTGTGCTGGTCAAATTGCGGTTGAAAAAATAAATAAAAATGACGAGTCGGACATGAAATTTAAGACCCCACATGAAATTTAAGACATTCATATGGAAGATTCCAGGATTCAAGACATTTTCAGACCTTAAAAATCGAAAATTGTATTTAAGACATTTCAAGACTTTTTAAGGACCCGCGGGGACCCTGTAGATTGTAAAAAAAAGTGATGCTCATTTTATTTAGGTAAAAAAAAAATTGACCAATTAAAATGATATGTAGGGCAGGTTTCTGGAAAGAAGTTACTGGCTGAAGTGTACAAGGGACATACTGTCTAGAAGCCTAAAGCTGGTGAATACTCACCCTGGCGTTCTGAGCCTGTTGGATCTCCAGGACTTTCTGTGTCCGGGCCAAATGATCCATCTGCTCAAAGGCCTTCACTTTGCCCAGGAAAGACCTCTTAGAGGGATCGCCAGGACTGACCTCCAGGGGCTCACTGTCCCGTACCGGGGGGCTGTTTAAGAGGCCCCTGGAGGTGTGGGACAAGTAGGTAGGTTTGAGAGGAGTGGGGGGAGGTGGGGGCTTGGTTTTTGCGGGAGAGTCCTGGCTTCGCGGGTGCTCGCTGCTCGCAGGGCTGCTTGAATGAGAGTCGTAGTTTCGAGAGGGGTCGTACTGCCCCCGCGACACCTCCAATTGAGACAGCAGTTTTACCTGAAAGACAGTTCATCGTGTGTTGGAGAACAGCACTACTGAATTGAATCAAAGAGTCGGTTCCCACTACATTCAACCATGGGTTAACCTTTCCCTAAACCAAAGGTGAAGGTCAGTTTTAGCACTGGATAAAGTCGTCACCACAGCATTTTTCACACTGAACTCCATCATTCCAAACACAAAACCTACTAACACAACACCACCCACTAGCAAAATCTCAAACACTTACTAATTGTGCTTGGTTTTCTATAAACTCTGCCAAAAAAAAAACTAAAAACTACTAGTAACACTTTATAATAAGGTTCAATTTCGTTAACATGAGTTAATGCATTATTCAAGTAACAGTTTCAATTAACTAAATCTAAAAAAAAATGTGTTTGTTTTTTTATAATTGCAATAAAGATTAAATAAATTAAAATATATTAAAATTTCTATTTAGCTTTTTTCAGTTTTAGTAATTTATTGCAAAACAACTACAGTAGTATATAATTAGAACTAAATATCCTGTCATAAATTAACAATAAACAACAATTTTATAACATTTATTTATCTAAGTTAGATGTTAGCTGTTAATTTCTACATATACTGTATGAATATTTTTTCATTTAAAGTTTAATCACGAGCTAATGTATTTAAAAAACAATCAACCAATTATAATATAATATAAATTATCACTAGATTATAAAATACAGTTAATATAAAATATCAACTATTATTTATTTAGTTGATCCATGCTTTTATTTTCTACATATATTAATACATTTTGCACCATATTTAAAGTAAAAATCATGACTTAATGTATTATGAAAAAAAAAACATTTATACAAACTGAGATTAAAAAAATACTATAAAAATAACATTTTAATTATCTATTGTTACAGAGTTAAACCTTATTTTAAATGCTTAACCAAACTACTTCCTCCAGTTAACTTCTTTGACGTGTCTGGCACAGTTTGTTCAAAATGAACTAGATTCTAACAGCAGCTTTCAAATACACTATCCTAGTTATTTAACCAATCATTTGGCACAACAGCGATCACAGCTTGGCTCTACAGCATACCACAATGTGTCAATGAGCTGCTGCGGGACGATTCTGAACTGCTGGAAAAATGGCTGCACCAAATCAGGCCGTTCTTCTGCATGAATACAGGTGCAGTCAGGGGAAGAGTTGTGTTAGTAAGGATCAGTTTATAATCTTTACTGCAAAGAGTCTCTGTGAAGTATCGGTAAACTTAATGGATACATGTCACATAATAAAATATCAATGCAACCCATCCATTTAAAGTGCAGCTTAAGTGTCCAAATATGTCCTTTGTCTACTGCAAACAAATTTGTAGTCTTCCTAGTCTGGTATTTTTGACACTATTGTAATATCTTGATGAATGCTGTTTTTAAGAAAGGAAAGCCACTAGGGAGCATGACATGAGCTCACCTTTGCAGGGTCAGGCAGGAAGGTGGACATTAAGGGTGGACTAGCCTCAGTCAGCATCTCTCTGCTTTCCATTCGCCGGAGACGACCTCGAATCTCGGGGCTGGACTTCCTGAGGATCTGGGAAAGCAAGAAAGTATTCAGATAACATAGCAAGACATCTAGGCTGGGGAATGTTTTCATGCATGCACACACACTACAGCAAACAAACAGTCAGTTTGTCTTGGGCCAACAGTATACTATGCTTCTGACTTAACACCCATCCAAAAGGCTGCCACACTTTTGTTTTGACCAATTCATTTTCTTTACTTTTCCAATTCAATTCAATTCAATTTTATTTGTATAGCGCTTTTTACAAAACAAATCGTTACAAAGCAACTTTACAGAAAATTATGTTTCTACAATATTTAGTAGTAGCTAGTAGTTTGTGCACATTTGACAGGATTTTAGAAAAAAATAAAAATAATAATAATAATACAAGACGTAGTCAGCTAGACGATGAACTATCAATATTATTAATTAAGTTATTATATGATGCAGTCACACATGTAGCAATAATTGTTAGTTCTGTTTGTTGATTCAGGGTTAGCATCATCTGAGGTCCTCTGAGGGTCAGTTCCTTGTTATTTCTTTAAAAGGCTTTAAAGTTTTATTATTATTCAATGTTTTATTTTATAAGCATTTTTAAAACAACTTATTAATTATGTTTTCTAATGCCCTTTATACAAACCTTTAGCATTACTTATCTACTGTTATAGCATATATTTAATATTTTAAGTATTTTTTTACTATTTATTATAATATTTACTACTATAAAAGCTCATTTTAAATTAACCTTTATGTTTTATATTTTAGTTAAAGTTATAATTATTTTATGTGCTTTTAAAAATTTAATTAGTTTTTAAAATATCTCTATTTAGCCAAAAAAAATATTAATTTTATTATGCACCTTTGTAATTTTTATTTGATATATCTAATAAAATCATATCCATTAAAAAATAAAAAAAAATATTATGAATAAATATATATATTTGTAACTTTATTTTTACTTAGGTTTTAGTAATTTTAGTACTTCAGTTTAAACTTAAAAATTATTTATTACATTTCAATTTTAAAAAACGTAGTTTTATTTAACAATTACAACACTGATTCCCTGATATTTTCAGGTTTTTCATAGCAACAGACACCATTATAATGATATTTGCTAGATTAATTAATTTATTTTACTCTATTCAGTAATATTTAGTGAACAAGAATGTTGTACTTCCAAAATCTAACAGAAGGGGGCAGAAGAGTCTGCTCTTTGCATTTATGGACGCACTGAATGTTTAGCTGTTTTGGGGAAGCATGAAATCCATGTGATTAGCCATGTAAACTCATCATCATACACTTCTTGCATTTGCAGGATGTAATGCATGCATGACAAGTGTGTGCTGATGTCTTGTTCTCAATATGAAAATGAATATCCCTGCCGGCTTGACCTTTTTCCTTGAATATATAGCTGACTTAGTACTGATCTAGGCAACTGTGAGGGATGCTATTGCAGCAAGCATGTTTAAATGTGTGGATGTCAATACATGTGCATGCAGTTCGACAAATCAGTGTGAAATATGCATGTGTCCATATGTGTTTTTTGACATTATAAATAATAGCCAACAATGTTTTGGAGTTAGTATGCATGCATACGAGTGAATTTCTCTGATATTCCCAGGTTTTCCATGGCATGTTAAATGTGTGCATGTGCTCTAACCTCCTCTGGCATGACTGGCTCAGAGGAGCGGCTAATGGCCGACACGCGCTGGCGATCGAGCGGCTCGTCTGTTTCATTATCTGTGTAAGTTCCGCCCTCATCCGCCGTGTCGTCATAGTCGCTGGTCAGCCGGCTGTCCATGCTGAGATAGTCTGCACTCATGGCTGAGAGATATGACATGCGATCGTCATGAACGTCAAGGTCCCCCTCCGTCCCGTCACGCTAAAAAAGACACATGATGGATCTTGTGTACAGAGAGGAGTGAAAACAAAAGAAAACACAAAAACAAAATAGAACGAAAGCTGTAGAGCACCACCAAAGAATGATGAACAGTAAAAGCACAGAAAAACAGGAGGATTGACTATCGTGACTTTCAGAAAAGGAAGGCATGCATTAGCAGGTTATCTATGGGCTTAACAGTAAGGGAAACATTCAGGAATACTGGGAAAGATAAAGTGGGAAAATGTGATTGAATGAGTCTTAAAGTAAAGAGATGGTGTAAAATGTTGCATTAAAGTCAACATAAAAAACATTTATTTTTTAATGCACATTACTGATCTGTACATCTACATGATTCTGTACTGTACATGATTCATCACGTGTTAATATTTTAGATGCATTTCATTCTTTTTTCATTTAATTAAATATTTCATATTTGTATATTTTTTTTGTCTTGACAACATAATTCGGTAATCATAGGGGAATTTCCCAATATTTTTACTGTAGCTTTGTAGTAGTAGTACTGTAGTTTAAATGGTTAAATGTATTTTATCTGCTCCATAAATTATTCTAGATTCCTTATCTAAATTGTTTAAATGTGTAGAATCCACACAAACTTGTTTTTCCATCAACTGATCAAAATTTACTGCAGGTTATGCATATTCATTGTATTCACACAAAACGAAACTAACGAGACTAACATTAAACTCTGCTTCATGCTGGACATTATTTATTTATTCTGAGTAGTTCAAAACATGGTAATCGAATACGGTTTTAATGATTATTAAAATATGAAACGGCAAAACTAACCATGGGGAATTTTATCATGATTTATCATCAAACCAGTAATCGCTTCATCCCTAGTTTAATTAATATTAGGATAATCTTGCTGCATATCTACTTTTAATTATTCACATTTACATCTATTCAATTAGCATATGCTTTTATCCAAAGTGACATACAATTAAGGAATATAAGCGATTCATCTCAAGCTTCAGATGGCAGAAGCACAATGCACAACGGTGTTTGATGTTGACTTTAAGAAGAGGTTTGGTTGAAGAGTGGATAGAAGGTGGTGGAGAACTACACCATCCATTGTTTTTACCTTCCCCTCTGAGACCCACACAGGGTAGGTCTGCTGGACTCGTATGGTCTCCTTCAAACTGCCGTACCAGGCATCATTAGCAGAGTTCAGATCGATAACAGCTAACAGACCGATGGGGGATGGATGGAGGGAGAAAGAGAGAGGAAATCAACACCTTTAGGTTTGGGTCAGCTGTTCTCTAGATTCAGCCTGATCTGTTTATCTCACCGTGTTCCCATCAGCTGCTTTAATCATTTGGAGATTTTCAAATTGGAATCTGTATCAAAGTCAGTTTATATTGATATGTGCCAATCACAATACACCATAGCTTCTCTTTACTGCACTTCCCCTTGATTCATTTCTTAAGCATTTTATTAAAGAGAATAATTTAATAGTCTATTTTTATATTTTCTTAAAACAAATTTACATGCTTACCCAAGCAAAACTCAATTCTATAATGCTGATCTTTAATTAAAAGAAGTTAATAATAAAATAATTAAAATTTTAATGTTCCAGAAAGAAAGTCATACAGGTTTGAGACAAGAGTTGGGTATAACTCATTACAGAGTAACGCCAGTACTATAATTTAATAACTTTTCCTGGTAACGCAGTAAAGTAAATGCGTTACATTTTAAATTTATGTAATTTGATTACGGTTACTTATGCCAATAAAATTATGTTACTTAAGCTACAAATACAGTGTTAAAAATTATGAAGCAAAAAATATGCTTTGCGTGTCAGTATGCCCTTTAATAAATCACCGGAGAATGTGAGCTGAAATGCGGACGAGTCTTACAACAATTAGATGCAATGAAAGGTCGTTTTTCAATTTGTATGAATCATATTTTAAAATGTTGCACTCTACATATTTCATTCTGGCATTATAGTTTGGTAAAAAAAAAAGTGAATGTGCACAAGTTTATGTCACAGTAACAATAATAAAAGTAAATAAATGACTCTTTAGAATGAGATCATCTGCTGCATTAGCTGCATCAGCGTCACAATTCAAGGCTTATTCCTCACAACGCATCTGTGGCGAGTGGGGCGGGGCCGAGAGACGTGAGAACGAGGAGTGAGGCCAGGTGTAGTGATTGAAGATGAGCTGCACCTGCGCCCCACCCCTCGTTCCCACGCCTCTCTGCCCCGCCCCACTCGCCACAGCATCTTCTTCCAAAAACGAAAAGTAGCTGAGATTAACTTTCTTTGTATACAGAGGTGCTGTGACCAAGCCTGGTTTCACATAGATGATTATTTTTAGCACACAATGTGCACGGACACTAGGGCTGCTCCGATCGTTAATGCGCATCTCGTCAGTAAAGCCGGTTTTCTAATCAGCGGTAAATTCCCTCAGGCGCGTGATTTCACATAGAGCAGCTGTTACTACACAGAGCCGTTTGTTAACTGAGAAGATGCGCAAATAAAAGCTGAAAATGAAGTGGATTTGCGCATCTTCTCAGTAGAGAACCGGCTTTACTGACGAGATGCGCATTAACGATCGGAGCAGCCCTAACGGACACATTATATGTGAGCTCAGACGGGAAACACTGTACCTCGCGTTGGCTTCATATGGATTATTTTCGACATGACTTAATTTAATAATAAACACTTCAAGCTTTCTTTAGATATAGTATAATTCTCAGGTCATTTTCATTCATTTTAGTGACTCGTTTCAGGAAGATATTCACAGAGACTCAATGCAGAAAGCGCACCGTATTTGTTTTATATATTTTACAAAGCCAAAAAAAAAAGTTTTCTAGATATTGGGAGTGTAGGCTATAAAAATAATAGGCTTGTGTATTTTATCAGTCATTATTAAATTAATGAAAGAACTAGGAGTTACACTTTATAGTGTATTTTCTAGGTTTGATAACGTAAAGTAAACTTGAAAAAGTAACTTGAAAGTAAATTAGTAAAATTATTTAAATGCAGTAATCAGTAATGTAACCAAATTACAATTTTAACTGAGTAATTAGTAATTTGTAGTGGATTACTTTTTTTGAGTAACTTAACCAAACAATGTTTGAGACACTACAGGGTTGCGAAAATAATGAGCGTTTTATTTTTTATGTGGTGTCTGGACCCCCAGGACTGACCGGTAAACAGGTGTGAGCAGGTTTTCCTGAGCTTCAGAGCCTGGTCGTAAAGTTTGCGGGCACTGCGGTTCGAGTTGGGGATGATCCTCTGTCTCATCGCCTTCACCCCATGTTTGCTGTCCGGGCTGAAGAAGATGACTATTGGGTACCACTGTGTGTAGTTCAGGGTGTCCACAGCTTTAGGGGTGACATCCAGGAGAGCATGCTTGTCCTGCATCAGTGACAGAATTGGTCATTGCTGAACGTAGATAAAATATGCAAAGCTTAAACGGACATTTATGTTATTGACTTTGAGTGAAACAAAAGAATGCAGTAAGTTTTGATTAGTAATTTGTGTGTATACTCCGTTACCTGTTCAATGATCTGTCGAATAGTTTTGAGACGAACCACCCCGGAGGATTTTTCTGATCCTGCATCTTTTGGTTCGGTTTCTGATGTGCCAGTGAACAAAAACAATGAGTATTATTAAACTACAAATAAGAAAACTTACTCAACATGTACAATGTAACTTTTTATTGTAATGCTAGCTAAAGCACTGGCTATTGGCTTAAAGCTGAATTTTCAGCATCTTTTCTCCAGTCTTGAGTGTCACATGATCATTCAGAAATAATTCTAATATGCTGATTTATTATCAATGTTGTAAACTGTTGTCCTGCTTAATATTTTTTTTGGAAACTGTGATACTTTTCTTTCAGGATTCTCTGAAGAATAAAAAGATAAAAAGAAGAGCATTTATTTCTAACAATATACACTACAGTTCAAAAGTTTGGATCAGTAAATTTTTCTTCTTCTTTTAAGAAATTAATTTTTATTTTGTTAAGAAGTGATAGCAAAGATTTATATTGTTAGAAAAGATATATATTTTGAATAATTGCTTTTTCGCAGTATCGCAGTTTCCAAAAAAATATTTGGCAGCACAACTGTTGCCAACATTGATAATTCTAATAATAAATCAGCCTATTAGAATGATTTCTTAAGGATCATGTGATGCTTTATACTGGAGTTATGGCTGTTGGAAATTCAGCTGTGCAACACAGAAATAGATTTTATATTGTCTGTATTTTTGATCAAATGAATGAGCATAAGATAATTCTTCAATAACATTACAAGTCTTACTGATCCCAAAATAGATTATAAATGATAGAGGTACTGCATAACAGGATTGACCCCCCCCCCCCCCCCAAAAAAAAAAACTATATAAATAAAATTTTATAAAATAACTTAACAATAAAAATGTATAATTGTTGTTATTATTATGATTATTATAAGAATACTCTTGAAAATGAAAAAAATTGCTAAATCTCTACTTTGGAAGATTCACACTTACATTTATTAATTTAGCAGATTTTTTTGTATTTTATTTTGCATAAAGTTTTGTATCCCAAAAAGACATCTGACAAACAGACATTCTATATTTAACTTGGCTGAATGGTGGAAACTCATTCACATGAATACGCTTTTAACAGGATGCAAACTTCAATTAATACATTCTTCCATTATTTATATAATTATATATTTGTATCTATATCTATATATATATATATATATATATTTGTATCTATATATATATATATATATATATATATATATATATATATATATATATATGTGTGTGAAAAATTATAATTTATTATTATTCCAAACAGAATTTCAAAAGCAAAGCATCATATCATGTTGCTAATATTAATTACAGAGTCTAAAACAATTTTGCCTGCATAAAATCTGTGAGCATTGCTTCAGACATTATTGATGGTATCACAGAGACAGTAGCATGAACTCACTGGCAATAACAAACTCGTCTGGAAGCTCTTCAGCCAGTTTTTCACCGGCAGCATCAGCGATTGGTCCAAACAACACAACCGGCCTTCGGAAGCCCGCTATGGGAGAAGACAAAGCTTACGAACAGGGTTTCACAGCAGAGGAAATATGTTTTAGCCTTACTAAAATACAAAATGGTTTATATTAATGGTAATAAACACTTCATGTTAATAGGGTTTAAAAAAAGGATTCATTGAGAGAAGAGTTTTGACTGACGATTCGAAACAAGACATTTTCAAATACTTGACTGTGGTTTTGGTCACATAAATCATGATGATTTTTTTTTTAAATTTTTCTTGAACAGTGTGTAGAGAGCAATCTTTCCCAGTGATGAGCCCATTTTTCAAAAGTATTAAAAATGCCTCAGCTGTCTGTGTGGGTAAGCAGCGATGTGACTAATGTTGTGTGTAAGCAGCCATCATCTTATTGACACTGTTTATTGTATTAATGATACAGGTACTGTGATAAGTAAATTACAATGTTTACCATACAATGCATCAGTTGTTCAAGATGTATTTTCTGGCTGTTTTCTGATTAACAGGGTCCCTACACAGTGTTTAAGGCTCCCTACACTTGTTATTTATATAATTAGCTAGCATTAATTAGCATTCTGTATCCTACAGGCAAAGTTAATACACTTATGAATGACAAGTCCAGTTATGAACGACAGGGATAAAAGATTTTTGGCTGTTTCTTCGTCTTTTAAAATAGATCCTCAAAAATAGTCCGTCAAAAATAGACTAAGCGCCTATCTTTAGCGAAGCAGCACAGAGAGCCGTTTCTCAAACATGCTCCGTTGGACGTGTCGAAGCCATAATGGACCACAGTACATCTCCAATACACACACACACACTGTTGGGTGATTGTAACATACTCTCTTTTTGGTTTGTAGCACCCACCTTCTCTCAGCACCACCCTTTCATAGGCAGGGAAGCGGGTGGAGACGGCCGCAGAACTTTCCTCTCGGCTCTTCCGCATATCTTTCTTCTTGGACGCCCTCTGACCACGTAGCCTCCAGAAGTCTGCCCTGTCACCTCCTGAGCCCTTATGTGTGTTCTGGACGTTTGCCATCTGCTCCGCTCTGATCAGTACAGGACCAGGGGTTATGCAGCAGCAGGTTTGTGCAAAGAAAGCGATAAGTCACTATAGAGCAGAGTCCGCTTTCTGCTTATGTCCAGTTTAAATACAACTTCATATTCCATTTGATGTTAAAAGCATTTAGCTTGTACATATCATTTAATCTCATGCAAAGACTTTCCACCTTTCTTCATTCTTACCTGCTCTTGCTGGGAATGATGCCCTTTTCCAGCAGCTTGTTGTCTTTGCTCAAGCGGATGGCCAGCCAGTTTCCCAGCTTGCCGTCGTATAAGGTGTCCACCACCTTGACGATCTCTCCCCGGGAGAAGGCAAGACAGTGAGGCAGCTCCTTCTCATACTCAAAATGAGTCCGGATAAAAAATGAGTCCCCTCGACCGGACACCAAGATGTCTTCATAAACTAGGACACAAAACAGAAGCATAAACTCCTAAACATGTCTCAGCATTAACTAGTAGAGCATGATGCAAGAAATGCCACTGTTTTAGGGTCAACTCAAAATGCATTTTAGTTCTTTGTGCAATATACAGCTGTAGGATGAAAAAGAGACTATGTGAAACAAGACTAAAATTAATAGCACTATCATATAAAATATAAATATATAAAAAAATTAATTATGCTTTAAACATAAAGAAAAAATAAATATATAAAGAAAAAATTAAAATATACAATAATAAATAAATAAAAATACGAATAAAGCAAAGCATCTAATGATGATGTAAATAAAAAATGATTAAAACACTAAATGAAAATAAACCGATATAATAAAAAAAAAATAAGTAGACAAAATAAAAAAAAACATAAAAATAAATATAATTATAATAGAATTCAAAAGGTTCTGTAAAACAATTTAATGCATAGACAAAAATAAAATACAAAAAAATGGATAAACAACTAAATAGTTAAACAAATAAATAAATATAACAATACAAAAAATACATCATTACAATTAAATCTTGCTGTAAATGTAAAATAATAAATAACAAATAAATAAATACATTATAATAAAAAAACATATATAAAAAAGTAATATAAATGCATGAGTAAACAAAGTAATTTTTTATAAATATTTGTATATAATATTTATTCTATGCTGTAAGTGATTTTCAATCTTTCTCCTTCTCCAAACCAATGCTGATAATGCTGTTAATGAACTCTGCTGTCAATTGATGACATTTAATTAAATTCTCCACTCCAATTCAATAATTTATCATAATGTGATGTAAGATTTCCATGGTTGATGTAATTTTATAATTTGTGAACTTTAATGTTATCTGACTTAGGATTTACAGTGTGAAGGATAAAAGTTTCAGCGGGCAGATTTTCTACAGTGGTGCCGTCACCCTCTTGATTAAAGCTCTGACACCACATCTGTCTCAGCTCACAACAAAAGAGCTTCAACCCCTGACAGCGCCAGACCTCGCTTTCCCATGAGACACCCACACCGAGAGGAGATGGAGTAAGAGGAATAGAGATGAAGCCAGGGAGAAAGAGCGATGGCATGACAGCAGAAAAAGAGGGATGGAGCAGAGAAAGCCGCGTCAGTGCTGACGTCCTGCTGTCTTGTGATGAGGTTAGGAACTTGTTTTTGGTTGGACTCCAAATCCAAAAGACTTCAAGAGATCCGTTTTTATCAGGATTGACCCAATAAACATCAGTATGGGGTTTTCATGCGAGACATTCAGTTCCTCACATAACAGGCAAGAGAAAACAAAGCTCACAAACACGAAAAACTGGATTTTGGTATGTTTGTGCACATGTTCGCATGACCGCACTTGACACGGCAGTCCCTGGAAGAGCCAAAACTGGTTACAACTGGTTTTGTAGTGATGAGCAAGAAGCCGAGGCCTCTGTGTGTATAGGGGGAGGGGAAGAGCGAAGAGACAGTGGTTCAGGACACATATACAGTGATGTAATATTTGTAACTAGTTCTCCTGCTGTTTTTAAACTTTTTAATGCCAGAGACCCCCAAGTATGACAATCCTGTTGCAAAAGGACCTCCTTCTTAAAATAATAGTAGCTATACATTTTAAGACCTGTTTATACTGCGTGAGCTATTATGACAACATGTTGAATAAGAATAAAATAATTGGTATTTACATTGTCATTGTACAAAAGCAAAAAAATAAATAAAAAAGTATTATTATTCTTATTTAGAAAAATGTGGAAAATATTATTATTAACAATTCCATTCATTACTATTATTATTATTATTAAAAAGATGCTTAAAAATACATAAAAAATCGATAATAAATAAAAATTATATTTAATTATAATAAAAGCAGAAGGTATTACAAACAAATAAAAATCATATTTTTTTAAAGATACACGATAATAAATAAATAAATATTTAATTATAACAAAAACAAAAGGTGTTTAAACATATAAACAATAAATAAACAGAAAAATTATAAATATACACTAATAAATATAACAATAAATAAAATACATCATTACAATCAAATCTAACTGTACATATAAAATAATAAAGAACAAAACATTAACACATTATTATAAAAATCAAAAGGGTCTGTAAAAAATACATAAATATATGAAATAATATATAATAAAAATAAACTATGATATGAAAAAAACTAAAGGTGCTGTAAATAAAGTAAACAAATATAAAAATAAATGAACTCATATATAAAAAAAATAATAATAATGGTACACAGTAATAGAATTATACAGGTGTGCCAAGTGATAACTGCGTACAAAATATTTGTGTGTTCCCTGAGTGAAGCGAACCGCAGATTTGTGTGTTTTGTAGTTGGCTCATGTTTTCTTGCTCTCACCCTCAGTCTTATTCTGCGCCAAAATGGTCACGACCTCACCCCGCGGGATCTCCAGCAGGAACATCACTGCCTCCTCTCGCACAATGCCCCGAAAGTCAACGTTATTCACCTTTAGGGAAAGACAGGAGACACACACACACACACAGTTGGAAAGAAAATGTGGCAAATTCAAATCAAATTCAAAGCATGTTCTCTCCTCCTAAAGGGATCATAACATGGAAAGCTGCACTAGTATGTTGACGTAATGTTAACTTAAAGCTCATCCCTCCCCAGTCCACCCAGGCTATTTCTGAAAACCATGATGCCAACATAATAAGCATAATAAGGTTATATAATCATAAGAGTGGTCGTTTACATACAGAAGATTGAAAGATAAAGTAATAAAACAGCTTGATTATTATAACTTCAGAAACAAGATGACCCAAAATGATCAGAGCAGTACCTTCATGATCTGATCCCCTACACAAAGACCCTCTTCTTCGGCCGGACTGCCCTCTTGGACTCCAGCTATGAATATTCCCACATCATTTCCTCCAGCCAACCTCAGGCCAACACTCTCTCCTTTCTGGAAGCTCACCATCACTGTGTTAGGCCTTCAAAAGAGAGCGAGAGTTGGGGGTTTGCTCAAATCTTAACTGAGAAGGTTTTCCTGTGACATCATTTTAGAAAGCTTTTAAAAAATGTGACAAAAACACACCAATCCTAAAAAAAAATATTATGCAAAAATTTTAACTTTTAAAATATACCATTGCATATAAATATAGAATCAATTTGGATAATTTATCTGTCTGTAAATTTTGATTATTGAATTTATAGGAATTATAGCAAAGTCACAATGTTCCCATTAGGCTCAAAATATTATTTTGTATTAGCTTGAGATGGTATTCTGAATACGATTTTATTTTCATATTTTCAAGTTTTCAAATTAGTTTTACAGTTTTAGTAATTTTGTGGTGTTTTTTGCCTTTTTTATTAATTTTTTTTATGTCTACCTTTCATTTGTTAGTTTTAGTTTTGGTTATTTTAGTACTTAAAAGGATAGTTCATCTTCACTTGCTGTCCATTGACTTGCATTGTGTCCCCCCCCCCCATACCAAGGAAGTCAATGAGGACCAGTAACTGAAGGTGAAATACAAACCAAAAAGAGAGTATGTTACAATCACCCAACAGTGTGTGTGTGTGTATTGGAGATGTACTGTGGTCCATTATGGCTTCGACACGTCCAACGGAGCATGCTTCAGAAACGGCTCTCTGTGCTGCTTCGCTAAAGATAGGCGCTTAGTCTATTTTTGATGGACTATTTTTGAGGATCTATTTTAATTGAAGGTGAAGTTAAACTAAATTAAAATAAGAACTGTTGCAACTAGCTGAAATAAAATAAGTTTAAGTTTTATATATATATATATATATATATATATATATATATATATATATATATATATATATATATATATATACATACACACAATTAAATAGTGATATACTTTAATTCCTAATAATTTTGTTTAAAAAGTTTAAAATCTGAAAATCTTCTTTTCCAAAATGCAAGGATTATTTTCTGTTGTATTTCTATTGGTCCTTTCCAAACACACTAAAAGCCAAATGCACTGTCATGGCTTGTGATTTTTCAGCAGGGTTTCCCCTGCTCTCCACCTCTCTCATTCTGTGCTCAAGTAAAAACACACTCTGGTCTTAAAGCAAAGCGTCTCTGTAAGGAAGAGCAGGAAACAAAAATAACCTCTCCCCGTGGATATGAGCAGCAGCAGACTGCCTCTTCTTCATGAATATGAAGGAGCTGATGGAGAAAATGATTAATAGAGAGAGAGAGAGGGATTGCAGAGGTATCCAGCCTGTGATGCAGATGACACTCCACCTCTCTTCCTCTATATCAATTTCATTTCCTGTGTGCTCATCCACTAGTGCAATAATTTAAACAGACAGTTCACCACCACATGAAAATTCTGTCATTAATGACTTATCCACATGTTGTTTTGTTTGGAAAAGACGAATCACTGAAACATTTTTTTTTTTTTCTTGGTGAACTATTAACCAGAGCGTGTGTGTGTGTGTGTGTGTGAGAGAGAGTTAGTGGGATGAACTCCAGCCCTCAGTGAGTCCTCAGGTTTGTTAGTGAATAAGATCTTAGTTCAGTGAATAGGATCATGTGTGTGGAGGGCTGAACCTGTGGGATATTAACAGGATCCACTCACCCGTAAATGGCCTCATCTTCAGGGCTCGGTCTGAGCAGGATCTTGGGTGTCGTCTTTATTGCAGCTGCACATTGAATAATAAAATGGTCTAATATCAGTTTCACTCAATTTTTCTTTTAACTCACACCTGCCGATGGCAAGTTAACAAAGAAATACACTGATCAAATTTTAGGGGTCAGTAAGATTTAAAAAAAGTTTTTTTTTTTTTTTTTTTTTTTAGCAAGTATTCATTAAATTGATCAAACAATAAAGAAATTTATGTGACAAAACAAAATGTATAAGTTTCCACAAAAAAATATTTAGCAACTGTTTTCAACATTGATAATAATAGATTCCTGAAAGATCATGTGACACAGAATAAATGATCACAGGAATATTTTACATTTTAAAATATATTAAAATAGAAAACCGATATTTAAAATATATATATTTTTTCATTAATCTTTTTTATATATATTATAAATAAATCAGTAGGGGTGCTCCGATCACGATCGGCCGATTGTTAATGCGCATCTCGTCAGTAAAGCCGGTTTTCTAATCAGCGATTAATTCCATCAGGTGCGTGATTTCACATAGAGCAGCTGTTACTACACAGAGCCGTTGTTAATAGAGAAGATGCGCCAAAAAACGCTGAAATTGAAGTGGATCTGCGCATCTTCTCTATTAACAACGGCTCTGTGTAGTAACAGGTGCTCTATGTGAAATCACGCACCTGATGGAATTAATCGCTGATTAGAAAACCGGCTTTACTGATGAGATGCGCATAACGATCGGCCGATCGTGATCGGAGCACCCCTATAAATCAGTTGTGTTACTATAGGTTTATGTAGCTATTATTTCTTTAACAATGACAGTTTTAGTGACAAATTTGGGGAACCTACATAAACTTGTTTACCTCATGTTCCACTGAGGTAAAAGTAGTTTTTAACCATTGTTTTTAACCTATGCAATGCTGCAGTTTCTACTAGTTTCTGTCAATCCTCTGCTTCATCAATTAAACAACAGTGTGGGTCTTTATCTACCAGTTTGACTACGGGGTATATAGAGAATCATGTTCTTACATGGTGATGGTTCTTGCTCCTGTGGTTCTACTCTCTCCTGCTGGGCTGGAATTGGCTTCTCTGGAGTTTTATAAGGAGAGGAAGTTAAAGCAGTCTTTGGTAATCTGCTTTGCGGATCTTCCCTGAAAATACAACAGTTTAGATCGAACACGATGCATGCATGTTCCACTAACATTTGACAACCAGTTTTTGAATATACTGACTGAAAGGTGTGCTTGTGTTGTTTTCTTTAAGTACCACTTAGTTTTGATGTTTTGTTATTTAATGCAAGAATATTCATTCAGATCACACACTGGGCCTCACTGACTTTCATTGCATGGACAAAACACTATTTATTTAAATGTCCAAAGACTTTCTGAGCCATAGTATAATGCATCCCTATTACGTGTTGAACATCTCAGGAGCTGATCTCCAAGCGGTCCTCACCTGGCGTTCTCTCGCGCTATTTCATTGGAAGAGTGTGAAGAGAGGTCAGACTGGCGTGACCTTTGGTCGTCTTGAGGTGAGTAGGAATGGTACGACTCCATCTCAGAAATATCTGAAAGAAATCAAAGGCTACAATGAGAAGCAATGGACTTTCCTTCAACCTCTAGGACAGGAAAGAGACGAGGCCCAGAAGAGACAGAAGTAAATGGACCCACAACCACAGAGAACAGACCACCGTGTTACGGATGACTTGGTGTTAATTTGCCAAGATCTGCCCCGTTATAACAATCACTTATGTTTAGATACTGTATACTGGGGTTCTGACCACAGCATATCCATGCGGTTTGACCAAACACACGACCCAAATCGCGCTGATTTCCAATGCCTACGTGACTCAAGTGCCCAGAATTTCATAAAGCTGTTGTGGAGAGACTAATAGCAGCGTTATACAGAGGCAGAAGGTGTGATTAATCTTTAGGAACAAAACACCCTGAGAGAGGCAGAGAAAAAAGGAAGACAGGAAGAGACATCTATAGAAAATGTCTTGGAAAGCAGATTTGTGTGTAAAAGCAGCTAGTGCGTGCATACAATGACACTATATTGACAGTTAAAGGAATAGTTCACAGAAAAACATTGGGTCAGCATTATTCACCCTCATGTCATTTCCAAAGCTGACTTTTTCTACTGTGAAACACAAAAATTTAAGAAACTGAAGAAGCCTTTACCAACACATTTTTTTGCAGTTAAGCCAAGAACCGTTAGATTCACAGAGTCAGTAAAACAACTGAGGATGTTATCACTACGACTCAAGAACGAATCATGCAGTCTTACGTCTACATTATTTTTGACCTGTTCATCTTTAAATAATCACCTCAAAAGAACGACTTACTTATGAATCAGACATTCTCAAGTTCAACTCAGTGAACCAATTGCAGCATTTCTTGAGTTGCATTCCATTTTCAGACCATGCTCACCATTTTCCTGCATGTATATTCTACTTAATATTAACATTTTTGCTACACAAAAGAAACGTAGTATCACAGGTTTTGTGACAACATGAGGGTGAACTATTCCTTTAATTTCTCATTCTAGAGCTTTACTTTGTCCAGGATTGTGGACAATTATTTGATTACAAGTAAAACCAACAAGAAGCAGAGCAAGGAAAATTAAGTATCGCCCTGAAAGAGAAAGCAAGACAGAAGTAGTGACGGCCAGGGAAGAAGAAAAGAGTTACTTTGTGGTCTGCTGGTGATCTAAGTGCATGTCCAGTGCATTAACAGAACTCCTCTGCTCTTCTGAGTGCCGAGTGTTCTCCAAATCTACAACACTCTCCATCTATAACAGAGCAAAAGGACACTGCCGCCCACCTGCTTCAGAACTCAGGGGGTTAATGCTCAGAGCTAACGGAGATAAATATGCTCATCTCAAATATGCTTTCTGTTTTCATGCACAACATTTCCTTGGTTCCACATTAAATTCAATTTAACTGCAGATTCTACATGTACTATTTATATGTCCCTTCAAATCTGCAATATGATGAAAACATCTGTTAGATATATATTCTAACTACATTTTTTGACTGTGGTGCAAAAGAGGCATCAAGTGTCCTGTTACCATAAAAGAGAGAAGTTTGAGTCCTGCAAAGAAGACAGTCCGCATCACTTCTGAATGTTTGCTTCTATTACTTATCTATAATGATCCCAAAAAAGTTTTCTTTTCTTGTTGCTAAATTACATTTTTCATTCATTTAGATAAAGCTGTAATTTAATCTTTTTTTTTACGGTTTGATTGAAGCTTTTTCATTTTGATTTTTTACAGGTTGCACGTAAAAGTAGTTTCTGAGGACTATCAGGGAGGAGAAGGGGGCTGGTGTTTTCCAGGCTGTGGGGGAGAGAGGTGTGTTTCCATCTGTTCGGTGGGTGGATGAAATTACAGTCTGCCTCTTAAGAAGGGATGAACAAACCACAGAGTTGAGACAGCTGTGTATATTCCCTGAATACAACCAAAGACAGCACAGCCAGCACCTCTGCTTCAGCTACAACCACCATCACTGATTTAGTTCACAGCACTACTGCAACAACACACACACACACACACACACAATATAACCGAGAGACTGACAAAGAGTATGATACACACACACACACACACACACACACACACACACACGCAGAAAAGGTTAGGGCTGGGTGATATTGTTTGGAAAAAGATTATTATCTGATACCTCTATATTTATGTATTTGCTTTAAATGTCAAATTTTTCCCCAGAGTGACTAAATAGATGAAAATAAAGTAAAAAAAAAAAAAACTTATCTAAATAGGAGTTTTTAAAAATGTGTGTGGAATTTATAAATATTATATATTAAATACAATATTAAACTTAACAAATATATAAATATTAAGGTATTGGTATTCATATTTATTACTACATTTTTTTTTTTTAATCACACCCACAGAAAAAAGTAAAAAGCATTATTTGAAAAAGCTGTACCAGTATAATAATAGTGATATATATTGTAAATATTCCTTTTATTTCCCAGACTTTGCTGTGTCTGATAATAAAAATACCACACAAATGACAACATGAAATCAAAATTTACCTATATATTTTTGAAACGCATTTCCTTGGTCTTATTTTATTTCCTTAAAAGAAACCACATTTTTATTACTAATACATTTCTAACTGAATAAATAAAAAATAAAAAATAAACCTTCTTCCCCTTCGTAGCAACTGAATCAAATCCAACACTCATTCAAGTCCCAACCCACATTCATTTTTCATTGACTATGTTGCATTACGGAAGTTAAATGTGTTGTGAATGCATGCTGTCTTTAGACACAATCGCCTGAATTTCCATAGAACTATGAAAAACACGAACATGCTGGGTTCACATTCAATTGCATACTAAACTAAATGAGGAAAAAGACACAGCAGACAGCACTGATTTACAACAGTAAGCCTTGAGCATCACGGTTCAACCTATCTATGAACACTACATAAGTCAAGGCTTCTTGAATACAATGAACAATAAAAATTAGGAAATAGCTGAAAGCCGGCAAACACATCATCTAGTCAAAAAGTAGTGCACAATGGCGCGTACGAAGGAAATGAACAGTACGTGCTGCATTTTTATGGCAGGGTGTTAATCTCATCTTGATTCTACTTCTCCAACCGGCTGAGAGCAGCACACTGCCTACAGTGACACATTTTCCAATGTCGTTGAATGTGGAAATGCATTAATCTGTACCACACAGCCTCACTTGACAAGCAGATGCTTTTTCTTTACTGAAATGTACTTCCTTCCACCTGCAATTAATACCTCGAAGATGGTAGGTCAGTGTAAGCCATACGATATCCAGCTGTCCCACCCTAACAACAGCTGAAGAGTATGAAATAGCATCTGAGAGACTGTGACACCCTTCCAGACACAGCTTCTCCACCAAGATTAAATAAGTCACCACCACACAGACATAACATTCAGTAGACTTATTTATTGATTAAAGAAGGTATTAAAAAGGAGGTTAGCATAAAAATATAAGAGCACAGTGTGAAAGTTTACAGGTTTGTTGAGGCACAGTCATTATTAAAGATCAAAGGCAACCAGACTTGTTGTGTCTCTGCGGTCCATCAGCTAAAAGTATGACATAACTGTATTATCTGTAAAAAGAGAACACAAAAATAACAGTTCTGTTGTAAGAATGCAGTTTGCTTTTTCTCGTTGAAGCGCATCTTTCTGGCCTTAAAATATTAATTATGTGCAAGTGTAAACAATGGTGACTATGTATCTTGAAGTAGGGTTAAGATAACTGATAACTGTATTTTCAAAACAATAACAATAAATTAAATAAATAAATAAATTAGGGTTAATATAGTTAGCTAAAACTGAAACTAAAACCATCATTTAAAAAAAAAAAAAAAATACTAAGAAACTATTTCAGCTACGTTTCTCATTTTAATTTAGTTTAACTTTATGTAACAAAATTACAAATTACTAAAACTGAAATAAAAAGTAATAAACTATAAAAACACATGAAACACTAGTAAAAATAGAAAAACAATGATTTAACTACAATTAAAATGGAACATTAATTTTATTTAAATCAATTTACATTTATTTTTTACTTACATTGTTTAAAAAAATAAATACAAATATTTGAAAATTTATTTTATATATATATATATATATATATATATATATATATATATATATATATATATATATATATATATATATATATATACACATACATATATATACACACACTTTTTTTTTTTTACATACTATTTGAATCCATTTAGATGATGTGAATTATAAGACTTAAACACAGCTGCTATATTGTGTATATAGTGTTACGATTCCTCCCATTCTTTTTTCTATAAATGGTTTATCTCACTATATTGTCTCTGATGTGGTCCACTAGTTGGCAGATCACCCAAGACGGATGTTAATAGTAGATATAAATGGGGGCTGTAAATCTCAGCTCTTTGCTAAAAAGACACAGTCTACATCTGACAATACAGTCTTGTAATTTCTAAATGACTATATTTGTTCCTGTTAAATATACTATTAATCTATAACTCTACAGCCAGAGGAAGTTTTATAACCCGTGTCCGAATGCATTAACGCTGTATCACCTCTATAGATGACCAGACTCATTAAATCCATGACACACATCTGTAATTATGCCGCTGGATGATAACCCTGCTCTGACACAGACAGTGACAAATTGGGTTTTGTGCTTCAACACTAATTTCAAGTCTAATAATAGTGACATGCATAATTACTGGTAATTTATTACAGCCTCAGCACCTAGCGAATGTGTACATGATATTGCTAATCTGATTTATCAGGTCCAATTCTTGCTACTTGCTTTTAATTAATAGTGTGGTGTTGAAGAGCAAACAGCCAGAGGGTGTGCACCACGGCTCAGGAAACGCTGCAGTGTGATAGGAGGAACTTACCATCAGGCTCCGAGTCGCTGTCTGCCAGGGCAGGAATGCGCACCAGGATCTGTCGGTGGTCTCTCTGGACCACCAGTTGCAGCCTGCCCCGTGATTTCTCAATCAGCCTCCCAGCGTCACTCAGAGAGAGGTTCTCCGTCACCGTCCCATTGATCTGAAGAAAAAAAAAAGACATATCATTATTGGTTTAAGTCTGATGTTAAGGAGTTTGAATTGAGATGTTTGATTGGTTGATGCACATTTACATTAACAACTCAATAATTCAATTCAACAAAATAAATCATAATTACTGATAAACTTCCCCTGATACTGTCATTTCAAATAATATTACTAATTAAAATGAAATGTTCCTTATATGTTAACTTAAATGACAATATCTAAAAAACAATTCTCAACATAAAAACAAAAAATAATAATATTCAGAATGTGTGTGAACAAGTTACACATTTACATTTATATTTTTATAAAAATTAATATATAAATGTGTTATATTATCTTTTTTTTTTTTTTACAAAGTTTAGTTTTCAGTAAATATTATGTAAAATTGAATTTAAAAAGTATTGTAAATTAATGTAAATATATTGCATTTTATGAATTGTTTGCAGTGATGGGAATAACGGCGTTATAAATAACGGCGTTACTAACGGCATTACTTTTTTCAGTAACGAGTAATCTAATTGATTAGTCTTCTCATCTTAATAACGCCGTTACCGTTACTGCCAAAAAATGCGGCGCGTTACTATAACTGATGATGAAGCTGTTTTTTTATTTTCATCAGACCAACTAGATCTCTGAGCGAGAGGCAAATACTTTTTTTTACTGTTCTTCCTTGGTTAGTGGGCAGAGCACGAGACAAGCGCATAAATGCTGACGATTGGCTGAGGTAGAGTAAAATTTCATTGTAAGCCAATCAGAGGTAGAGTTGGGCGGGTTTTCGAAAGCACGCATAGTAGTGATGGGAATTCGGCTCTTTTGACTCAGCTCACTGAAAAGAGCCGGCTCTTTGGATCACAAACGGCTCTTTAAATGACGTTGACTATAATATTTCAATTTTTATTACATAATTATTTAATTTCTATAGGCTAAATTTGAAATAATAGAGTTGGCTCTTCAGATATGCGAGCCAGCTCCCGAAGTTCAACTAAAAAAGCCGGCTCTTAGAGTCGGCTCATTCGCGAATCGCGAACGACTCATCAAAAGCTCATTCGCGAACGAGTCGATCCATCATCACTAACGCTCATTCGCGAACGACCCATCATCAGACAGGACAGGACACACAACGAACAACACAAGCCAGTCAGTCAACCAGAGACAGGTATGGCGACGAGCCCAAATAATCCAAAAGTAGCCTTCTCTAAATGGAAGTATATACATTACTTTTTCCTTCAAGAAATTAAAGAAACAATAAAAGGAAATATCAAAAGTTCCCAAAAATCTATCGTGTTATTTGCATTGATCCACTATATAAACATAATATCTACATACATGCCATTTGATTGGAGGCTAGTCTCACTTTGTCCCACAGCAACTTTTTTTTTTAGATGTGTGTACAATGTTTCATGTTTCTGTTAATAATGTATTGTATTAAGTGTCCATTTCATTATAATATTCAGATTTATCATAAATAATTGAACATGCACATGTATTTTAAGTTCCTTTAAAGAGGGGTAGAGGTGGGGTCACGTTTTAGCATTTAAAATGTAATTTTACTTGAAAGTAACGCAATAGTTACTTTCTTAAGTAACTAGTTACTTTAAAAATTTGTAACTGAGTTACTAATTTAGTTACTTTTTGGAAGAAGTAACTAGTAACTGTAACTAATTACTTTTTAAAAGTAACTTGCCCAACACTGATTGTTTGTATGTAATTCATCTTTAAATTGTATTAAATATTAAATTTAAATGGACAAAATAACTATAAATCGATAAATAAATCGAAAATCTATTATTTATAGTTATTTTGTCCATTTAAATGTAATATTTATATAGGGTTTTTTTCAGCTTTATTTAACCAAACTGATTGTTAATAGTGCTCGAGTAAATCCAGCAATTTTATGACAATTTCACAGAATTGATGCGTTAATATGGCTGTTGTGTGGAGGGTCTGATAGGCACCTTGAGAATGATGTCGCCCTCTTGGAGATTTCCGTCTCTGGCAGCCAATCCAGTGCTGGTCATCTCTTTGATAAAGATCTGGCTGCCCAGCCGGAGGCCATACTCTACAGCAAATCAGAACGAAACATTGGTTCTGTGCAGCACCTCTAACATGACCCTAACATGAGCCTAACAGCCATGATGACATTGACCCTTTAAATACACAGCAATCCCTCCAGCTGTTAGTATAATGGTCCCTAAATGGACCAAACACCACAAATAATTTAAATGGAAACTGAACATGTGGAGTATTGACCTTTTGAGCAGAATCAGAGTTCACTGCTGAACACACAAGAATCACTTACAGAACTCAAAATGATGAAACTCTTTCAGTTCCAATTTTGTTCTAAAAACTAAACCCAGTTCTAGAAAAACAAGCGATTCCCATTTCACAACCGTAGGCAAGATAATCTGGTAATAAACTGCGCTACCCACTTTGTCCTTCTAGGCTGTGAATTATGAAGGGCTGGTGAGAAAATCAAAAGAGACAGACCGCTTTATGTGAAGTCACAAGAATATATGTCTTCTGAAATCTGTCAGGGTCTTCAAAAATAAATCAGATTTAAATATCATCAAACTCCACTGAGGACAAACTGTCTTAGGATGGATGTGTGGAGGTCCAGAGGAAACCGTGTGAAAGGACACGAGAGAGAGCGGAAAAAAGAAACGGAGAAACAGATCATATGGTCCTTTTATATTGTGTATTATTTCCACAGCATCTGACCTGATCTCTAGAGCAGGAAGAAAAGCTCTGCTCTTGTAAAACTGTCATATCAAGCCATATTTTACTCTTTTGAGTTAAAAATGATTGATGTAGCATGGAAGTATGCTGTTGTTTAAAATATCTTCTTTTATTTTAAAATGTTTTTTTTTTCCTGTGATGTCAAAGCTGATGTCAGCATCATTACTCCAGTCTTCAGTGTCACATGATCCTTCAGAAATCATTCTAATATGCTGATCAAGAAATATTTATTATTATTGTTGTTGTTATTATTATTATTAAGTTAAAAAAAGTTGTGCTGCTTAAAATGTTTGTGATAACTGTGATTTTTCAGGATTCTGTGATAAAAACAAAGATTAAAAGAACAGCATTTATTTCAAATATTGTAATTATTACACTATAAATGTCTTTACTGTCACTTTTGATCAATTTAATCCTCACTGAATAAAAGTATTATTTCCTTCTTTTTTTTTATGTTCTGACCCAAAACTTTGGAATAGTAGCTTTTTATAGTAAAATAATGCCAAAAAAGGCCATGAGAAAGTGCTATCTTTTTAATCAATTTTTTGTCAATTTTTGTCATAAATATTGATCCAACTTTGAGTATTTTCTTTAATAAAGCCCATAAATGATAAACTTGTTATTAAGACTGAGCTATTAACACTTGACTGTCAAGCAATCAAATTTACATGGATAAGGCAATAAGATATACATCCAAATAATAATTCATTTACATGAAACCAAAGGGTCTGGAAAGGGTGGAAAGGGTTTTTGGTGCAAAGAAACCTCGGACCTCAGTGGAAAGAAAACAGTAATAAGAAAAAAGTAAGACGAATGATATGCCCCTTCTAAACCGTTTGAATTTTCTTTTTCTTTTTTTTATCAGTCACCTAACTTTAATATCAAAATATGCTATAAGTGACAAGGTCCCACAACTCTCACCTTCATTGGGCCTGTTTTTCACCAGCATCACATTGATGGGCGGCTCCAGGGGCTCATAGTTGTCTTTTCCCCTGTCTCGCTCTCTGCTGGGTGAAGGGGAGCGATCCTGCAGCCGGTCCCTGCTGTGACTCCTGATCATCTTAGCATCCGAACGGGTGTCATACCTCTGCGTGTCATAGCCCTTTTCCCTCCCGTAGCTTCCGGCAGGGCTTCCTCCTCCGCCGCGGCCTCTACTGTGATAGCGAGGCTCTGGGCTGGATCCACGCTCCAGCGTCCGGCCCCGGCTGCCGTCCCTGCGATAGCCGCTGTCAGAGCTGGGCGATCTCTCCGCGCTCCTACCTCTGCTCAATTCCCGCCGGGTGTCGTAGTCCTGGCTACGGTAATCCGGCTCCAGATAGTCGATCCGTCTCTTGTCGAGGCCGCGGTCTTGCTCTCTTTCACGGGGGTAGCCCAGGCCGCCGTTTCCCCGAGGGTAATCAGAGTCCGGGTCACTGTGGACACTGCGGTTGTCCTCGGGATAATAGCTGGTTATGTTGTAATCGCGGCTATCCCCGCTGGGGGATGGTGGACGCTTGAGAACAGGCACCTTGCGAGGCCTCTTTACAGTCTGTGGGGAGCGATGGATAAAATTAGTCTTCCATTTAGCCCACTGTTATCAAAAGGACCATATCTAAAAGCAAACATTTCTCTTACTGTATGATCATTACTTATTCTTGGATCACTTGCAGTACTTTCATTTGAAGGCTGAATTAGCATGTTTTAAAACAGACAGGAAGCACTAAACTACATATACAGCAAGTAGCAGAGCAAAAAAGCAACCAAAAGTGTACAAAAAAAAAAAAAAAAAAAAAACGTCTAAAAAAGCTTGGGAGGAAAAATTCATGCTTTTTAAATTTTTTATTATTATTATTAAAAAATATGTGTTATTGAACTTTTAATAGATTTCGTAATATTGATAAAATATAAATAAAAAATAATTTAGCCTGAGATAATACTGTCATTATGTACATGCTGTCTGACACTGCTAACCAATGCTAGTATCCAAAGTAAGAAATATTCCAGAAGGCCTCTCATTAAGGTCAACTTGAAAAATACTTACTATTTTGGCCAATTTCCCACATTTCCGAAGTGACTGCACAGCAAATGAATGAGGCACATTATCCATGGTGACGGTGTTGACCTGCATCACGCGGTCATTCTCACTGTCCACAAAGAAAACCATAAACAACAAAACACTGACACATTCATTGTTAAAAAACACTTAGCACTTGCAATGCATTTTACCTCCATAATGTGGTATACAATGCATTTCTGAGAACAATTATAATGTATGAAATAAGTGAATTAATATCACACTTGAATGTAAAAAGTAGGCTGTCATACAGAGTCATGCAGGGGTGACATATTTTTGCAGGCCAAAACCTGGAAACAAGATAGCATTTTAGCTCTCCGATCCCATTGACCTGAAGTCAGTAGGATTTTTGAAATGAGGTCTGTGGTCAACACAAACTCAAGATATTTTACACATTAAATTCTGCATAATAAAAACTTAAACTTTTAGAAATTATGTTTTTAAAGAAAGTCTGAGAGAGTTGTGAGAAGCTCAGTGGTGGTGATGTTAGTTTATAGCCAACGTTTAGCTTTTGACTTTGACTATTGTATTTGGGCTTCAGAATCCATAACAGTTATGTTAAAGTTAGTTTGTGAAAATTGCCATGATAAACAAAACTTGAAAGAATCATAAACTGTTGTTGGTCACAGAGCTTGTTTTTTCTACAGTTATCCAAAAGCCAATAAAACTAAATCTTATCAGGTTTTTGTCAATGAAACCAGGGTGATACAAACTTTGGGGTCGGCCTACAAAAATATGTAAGCACTGCAATTTTTAATTATTTAAATATATAATTTAATAGCATGCATTAATAAAGCATGCACTAAAACACCAAGGTCCGTAAACATGGTTATATTTGATTTCATGTCGTTTTGAAGAGCTCTACATGCAAACTCAATGCTTATCAACCTCCCTATGCTCCCTGTGTAAAATAATAGTTTACCAATATGCTAAACACGTATGCATTAGCATGGTGAGTGTAACGTACAAGAGCAGTCCATCGGCCGGTCCTCCTGGCAGCACGTCTGACACAATGATGGACGCCTCTCCGGTCTCCACGTTTGGATTGTCCCGGCCGCCGGACACAGCAATTCCAAAGCCCATCTTAGAGTCCTGCAAGAGAAAGAGAGAGAAATCGCTTTCAGTGCGAAAATAGTGCATTTGCGCAGTAATACATCACAGCTAGCCTGCCCAGAGATGGAGTGTTTAATATCGCTCCATAGAAACACACAAATGGCCAGTGGTATTACACAATCCCATCCATGTGCTTATAATATTTATCTTTCACAATCAGTGACTGTGTGCCAACAAAGTGCAGTTTTTCATAAAGCTATTGCATGCCAAAGCTAATGGAGACATGGTTTCACCTCAGTGGTTGGCCAAATAACAACCTGGTGTACCTGCCTCAGAGGAAAGCTGAACAAATAGAGTCTAATGAGCAGGTATCACAGGCTTGATGCAGTCTGCTCCAAATATATTAAGGAGATAAAACCTGACAGAACCGAGATTTCGGAGTGGTACAGTGTTGGAGGGATTTATCTAGAGATACACTGGTCAACCGATCCTCAATCAAAACCATTTTTTGCGGGCATTTTTGGTTGATCTGTGCTCTGAAATTGTGTGGCAATGCACATAAAATGTATTTGAATCACTGGCCAAAATGTAATCTGTGTGGAAATTACATTACAAAAGCTTATATTGCGTTTCTGAGTAACTGAATATCACAGAAACTATATAGATCATGATATGCCATATAAACGTCTAAGTACCATTTTGTCCCATATTTTCCAACGCTTATAGCTTATATCTTTCCTTTAATGTTGCAGAGATGGGACGAGTCTATTCTTATCTGAACCCAGAGTTCTGACATGCCAAAGCACCGGGATGTTTTCCCAGGATGAGTCTGATGTAGATGTTGGTGATAGCATCAATGTGTGTTTGGATAGCGTGTGTGAACATAAAGATGCACATCCTGTTGTGCTTGAGTGAAAAGAAGGAGAAGATGACAAGAGAGAGGGGGAGGGGTAACTTTATCTGATGGACAGAAGCACATCTACAAAGAGAACCTAAGAACAAAACATTTTGATGCACATAAGCTGTTGGTAAATTGACAACTGTTTCATGAAAACACCTTATTTGGAATATCCACTGATCATTTATACATGCGTCCATATGGACAAAAAATGATGGTTCGAAGACCCAAGTTATCAAAAAATGAATGAAAAATGTAACTATGGTACAGAATTAATACAATGAACTGCAATAAATAACAAGCACCTACAGTAATTCCTTTAGAAAATATGGGGGAAAGAACGTGCAAGTGATTACACATTACTGTTCAAGTTTGGGGTCAGTAAATATTTTTTTTGACTGAAATTAATACTGTTATCCAGCATTGACAAATTAAAGCATGGACTTGTGTTAGAGAGTAAACCTGCACTGAGTGAGCTAGTTTGAGTTAGTTCACGTAAAAGAGTTGCATACCCGCTGTAAAGTCACAGTGTACTGCTCCCAAACCGTCTCCTCCATTCCTGAGCTCTGCGAGGAAAAGAGAAAGAAAGCACCATTAATCACCAGTCAGGCATCACTAATGTCAGTATGCTGTGTGGAGTGACATGCAGGGTTGAGGCTCATGCACAAATTGGTCCTTGAAGTGTCCTGAATAAATTATTCCATATTTACATGGATGCACACATAACATTAAAGGAATATTCCTGGTCAAGTACAACGTAAGCATGACAGCATCTGTGGCAATTACACTGGAAACACATAATCAGCAGTTGCTTATCCTGGAATAAAAAACCCCAACTTAAATTTTGTTTTTTTGTTTTTTTACAAACTGAAGTCAAAATTACTTTCTGTAATTTTATCTAAAATCAACAGAATACCACAGATTCTATCTATACAGTTTAAAGGTGAAGTGCATAATATTTTAGAGTTAAAAAAAACTTTTGTACATTCCAGCTTCATGTGGTCCATATATAAGTGCTGTTTTTTTTACTTTTAGATTTAAAAAAGAATCCTGAAAAAATGTATAACACTTTCCACAAATATATTAACCAACACAATAATAAGAAATGTTTCTTGGGCAGCAAATCAGCACATTAGAATAATTTCATGGATCATGTGACACTAAAGATTGGAGAAGTGATGCTTAAAATTCAGCTTTTTCATTTTACAATATATGAAATTATTATATTATAATAATACAGTTTTTACTGTATTTTTTATCAATACAGCTTTCTTTTGCCCAAGACGCTTTCAAAAACATTAAAAAATCTAAACTTTTGAACAGTAGTGTACATTTTATTTTTATCACGTTATAATATTCTACACACTTCACCATAAAGTTGTAAATAACCCAGTATATTCCTTAAAATGAAATTATGAAAATGAATATTAGTCGATAATCAATAAATGAAGACCCTCCCCGGCTATAAGTTATCATCCAGAAATACCTGTGAACGCCTCATTATTTGATACGACTCATAACGTCACTGCATCAAACTCAGGGTCTACCACATACGGCAGAACAGTGTGTATGAAGGATGGGCCTGTCATTTCCACAGCTCACAAGGGCAAAAGCACAATTTTTTTTTAAAGAATAATAAAGACATATGAGGACTGAATCCATACCAACTCACTGCTCTATTCAAGTTATGTCCTTAAACACAACACCAGGGTCTGCATATCCCTCTTTAGGACACATATAAACAACCAACCTCACACATACACACACAGCTCAAGAATGTGACGTATCCATCAATATTGATGATTAACTGGAAACAGTCACAATACCACTCAACCTCAACTAAACCATAACGACACAAGGTTAAACCACGGTGACTTTGACAACCGGTCCGGTTGAAGCTTCTTAAAATAGATGCCTTTAATTAAATAAGTTTCTGTTTAATCTGAACCATATCCTTTTCTACACCTGATTCTCCTCTCCATGTTAAGTAAAATATACATTATTTACATTTTGGTTTTAATTTTCTGCACTTCTCTTTAGCTTTTCCTTACAAACCCACACTTCCCCTCATCCCCGTTGGCATCTGGGTCTAATTGGAGGATTGTGCCTGCAGATATCTGCCCTCAAACTACCACGGAAGCATACAATTAGTGTGGACATGTGCATTTGTTTGGCTCTCCACAATCGCTCAGAGAATGCGCTATGCAGCAAATAAAACGAATCCAGAGAGATAAAGTGAATAAAGGGCCTGATGCTGATAAGCTTAGACAGCTATCCTCCTCTCCTCCTGCGCTGGGCTGTTTTCTGTTGGTGGCTAGTGGAGATATTGTTCATAAGATGGTGATGAGAAAGACAGATAGCGAGAGAGCTAAAGATGCTGCATCTTTTGAAGGCAGTTCAGCCTGCTTCTATGAAGCACTCACCTCCTTGTTCTGGAAAAATGCTGAAAAGTTTCATAGCTATTATGGAAAATCACAAAACTGCTCGCTTCATAAATCAAAGAACGCCACTCGAATGTCCTGAGGACTTTCCAAATATTAACATGAACAACGATTCTGAGCATTTTCTCTATATGTAGTTTGCCTGAGCAAGTTAATAAACAAATATGTATTTATGAGCATGAATTAACCGTTCAACCCAAAAATTTTAATTCACCCTTATGTTGTTACAAACCCACATTTTTCTTTATTTACCATCAGGTTTGATGTCAATGAAAATCATAAAATATCACTGGTCAATCATCACTAACATCACAACTTGTCTGAACTTGCATGACAGGATTAAAGAGCTACGAAGGAAAAAACGAGCACATCGCACCGCATGCGCGTCGCAACTGCGTCGCTTCCAGTAATGAGCATGCTTATCGCACGCCTACATTGGAAATAACGAACTTGAGCGCACAAAAGACGTGATATGTGAATGGCCCTTTAAAAGACAGCGCGTCACGAGACAACTCTGGAAACCATGCTAAACCATAGCAGAACCCTGACTACATTTTATGGTTTGTGATGCTAAAGAACATTTCATGACGTCTCAGACAACTGTAAATTTATGGCTACTGTGGTTTAATTATAAACGCTATCATAATCTCATTTACCATAGTAAAATAATTTTCTTTGCCTCTATTATTTTATACTGTAAAAACTTCAACCACATTGGTTGAAAATGAATAAAGGTTGAAATATTATATTAGAAGTTGTACTTATATATTTTTTGTAAAGTTATCCAAAGGATTCATTAGCTAATAAAAAAACAATAGATTAATTATTTATTGTAATAAAAATAATCGTTAGATTAGTTGACTAATCAAATAAATAATCGTTAGATTAGTCGACAGAAAAAATAATCGTTAGTTGCAGCTCTACACTACTCCTATGTCATACGCTGGAACGCAACTCTCTCGTGTATGCATCTACAACAGTAAGGGGTATGCTAGAGATTAGGCCTATTGTTCATAAAGTTTTAAATATGGATATTTTTAACAAAATTCCTTCAGGAGGCCTTTATTCAACCCTCGGAGCTGTGTGGGAAACTTTTTATGATGGATGGATGCAGTTTATTGGATTTCTTTTGGACTATTGAAAAATACCACCCATTCACTGCCATTATAAAGCTTGGGAGAGCCAGGACTTTTTTATATATAACTCTGTGATAGTATTAGTCTGAAAGAAGAAAGTCATACACACCTCGGATGACTTGAGAGTGAGTAAATCATTGGGTAATTTAAATTTTTGTGTGAGCTATCCCTTGAAGTAAGGTCTGTGGCGAACACAAGCTCAAGATATTTTCACGTTTTATTCTACAACACAAAATACAGCAGTAATACCCCCTTGAGATTTTTAAAAGCATTTACTTGTCTTGAAAAAGGCGATCGCTAACATGTGGCTAAATGGAAATACAGAAGTTGTCAGTGACATTAAACGGGTCCTATCAAAGTCTTTATAATCCTACTCTTGCACACTATTCAAATTCAAACTTTCAGGGAAAAGGTTTTGTTTTAAATAAACATTGAAAGAACATTCTGACTGCAATACTTAAGACATCTCTGCAGGAAACCAACACCTATCCCTCCTGAGAACTAACCTAAAAAACGATCTCTTTCTCCAGTCGTATTTAGTAAACTCCGCACAACAAGGTCAAGACTCTCATCTCTCTCTGGCCTGGCCCAGTCTCAGAGGAACAGGACCCTGAGAGCAGCCTGTGAGGAGGACTCTGCGGGTCCCAATAAGCAGAGATGTTTCTGTAACACTGTTTCCTGTCAACAGGCCCATCAGCATGAAGCTGTCCACACCACACAGACCTGAGGGAACAGCATGTAAACTCAACCTGAAGACCACACCCTGTGATGGGCCTGTCTGTCCACACAAGCAGATACAACAGGTTAGACGTGTGACAAGTAGGAGGGTATGTGACGCATATACACACACACACACACACACACAAGCATTCAATCGGCTGCCACACTTGTCAACAGAACACCTGAGCAAAACAAAAAAACTGTATAATAAAACTCCCCTCGATATGATAGGAATGTCCTGGTTGATATTTATTAGCAGTCCACCCCTATGGGTTTTTAATAGCTGATACTGATATCAATAAAGCAGGGTGATCAGTTCAAATACTTTAACTTTTAATAAATTAATAAAATAGATTTTTAACGTTTTTAACAACGTTTCACTGAAAATGTATTTTAGTAAAATAAAATATACTACTTAATTGACAAAGCTAATAGTAGATTTTTGAACAAAGAAAAAATAAATTTCTATAAAATAACCGAAAAGATACTGGCAGCTCATTACACATGACATTTCTGTAAACTCTAAAACACAACGCTATTTAGTGTCAAATAAAAAATACTGAAAATAGAAAATAGTGTGTACACCTTTAAAAAATAAATACAGAAAAATTCCTTTAAATTACACAGTTCATTGTGCCCTATTTTTTACAGATTTGTTTTAGAGTGTGCAGTACATTCTAGGGCTGTGTGGTATAAGATAAGATAAAAATACAGTATTTGGACATTAAAGCTTAATATATGTCCAACAGATCTGTAAAGACCTTTTTAAGCCATTTCAGAGATAATACATATACATATATATATATATATACCAGAGATGCTCACAAGTCTCTGAGCTAGAGTCCAAGTCAAGTCTCAAGTCTCTGAGCTAGAGTCCAAGTCAAGTCTCAAGTCTCTGAGCTAGAGTCCAAGTCAAGTCTCAAGTCTCTTTATTATATTAAGTCTCTGGTTATAATAAATGTTGCATCACGTACAGCGACCCATCCAAGCTGCTTAGAACACTGCATAGCTATATATAAGGAATTCAAAGCATGTAATATGTTATTATGACAACTCTATCTATTAGCATACAATATCAACTTTGATTTTGGTATATAATCAGTGTAAACAGGCTATTGCAACATGACAAAAACACCAAGAATGCTTTACTTTTAAGTTAATATCTGTATTTTGCATTTATGGATTCAGTAATGGCCTTCTGTCTGTCCTGGCTGTATAGCTGCACACCTCTTGTCTGGCTTAAGAATGAACAAAGCTACGCTGACTTATGTTATTCATACAATACCTACTCACAAATAAACATTAAAAACAAAGCCGGCTGCAATGAATTTCTGTGCAAAACAGCTTTTACTACAAACACTTCCACACAAGAACATTGTTATTTTGATAGAGAACCAAAAATATTTAAAGTAGATAAAATTAGAATAAATAAAATGGAAATGTCTACATACTATTACTACTGTAAACTTTGCAAATAGGACATCAGCCCCTTCAAGTCAATGAACAATAACAAAGTGGGCTGCAATGAATATCTGTGCAAAACGTCATGGCTCCGCTCCTACCCAATGACAGAGGCACGCAGGTTTTTTTCCACTGGAGTACTCACGTGAAGGATGCGTGCACAACTAATAACTAATATCATCACGCTATAAAGGGTTGGCCTGCGCTGGGTGCGCCCCTCCCCCTATAACTGTTCTGTCTCGCGGAGGAGCTCATTTGTGTGCATCTGTGTGAAACACGCGCTCTGAAACACGCATAGGAAAAAAGAGCGACAGAAAGAATGGCTCCCCTCCAGCCGTGACTCGGCTCCCATCGTTCATGTTTATGAGCCGTTCAAAAGAATCGGTTCGTTCGCGAACGTCACAACTCTAACAGCGAGCTCATCTGACGTTTACTAAAAATTAACATTGTTCACGAGTCCCGGAGCTCGAGTCCGAGTCGAGTCTGAAGTCTTTCGAGGACGAGTCTCAAGTCGAGTCTGAAGTCACTGTTTGTGCGACTTAAGTCGCACTCGAGTCCGAGTCTCAAACTCGAGTCCCCATCTCTGATATATACACACATACATACATACATACATATATATATATATATATACACATACATAATATACACACACACACACACACACACACACACACATATATATATATATATATATATATATATATATATACTTACATTTATATCAATTAAATAGAAAATTAGGCTTAAAAGGGTATTTATAGATCTGATAAGTAGAAATTGTTAAAATTAAAATGGCTTAAATGCAACTAAAATGCATTTGTTAATAATCAAGGCATGTTTTCTAAACTAAATTAACACAAAAAATATTATATATATTAATTACACCAATATAACTACACCTAGTAATAAACATATGGTTTATATGTATTTTACCAAAAAACAAAACACTGACTCATGGCACAAATGAATCACTGCAGTTTTGATTAACAGATTTAAAAAAAACAGTTTGAACAGATTCACAAAAAAAATTAAAATACAAACTCTATTGCCAATTTAGCATTGACTTGGGTTTAAAAGAGTTCAAGAACAGAGTTGCTAATGAGACATCTGTCTAAATACTTAAATGGGTGGTTGATTGCGATTTCACTTTTTTACCATTAGTGTGTAATGTTAGCCCGACTACGTCAGACTTTGTAATTCTGCTCAAATTCAGTTCGCTTGTGTACTCAGTCTGAGATATATCTCAGATATCTCCATCTTCATAAAAGCAGGAAATGATCAGCGAATTTATAGTAGATGGGATAGAGCAGAGTGGAATAAAGGTAAATTATGTGAAAAAGTTTTTTTTTTTTTTTTTTTACACGCATTAACACGTTAAACTCTATAAACACAATCAAGCCTAGAATAAAAAATGTAAAAAGTCAACGACTCCTTTAAATCCTTGAGGGATTGTGAAATTAGTCTAATGACTTTAGTCCACTTAATGAAAAATGCAATAAAATAAATAGCTATATACATAACGTAGCTTAACTTCATTGCTAATTCACTGTGAATATATATATTCAATACATGGCCCAGCCCAAGCACACGCACTCATACACATCAATCCACAAACACTGCTTTGCCATTCACTCCAAAAACACTCCTCACACCTGAGGGATACAGAAACCCAAACACCTGCTCCCCTCTGCCTCTCACGGTAATGACCGAAGCAGAAACCCCAGACAGAGTAAGAGTTTAAACAGATTGATCAACAGAGGTAATGCAGCGACTGCCAGGAAAAGCTACGCTATGCGACAGGAGCCTGTGAAGTCCACACACACACCTGCACCTGCATTACCGGCTCAAGCACGCCAACTGGGATGCTTCCTTCAAACATTCAATCATATCATTATTTCTCAAAGTTTTATTTCAACAAGCAGCATCAAACTGACGCAACACAAAACCACAGATTTCCCCAAGCACAAACAATCCACAAACCCAAACGCTTCGCTGACATACAACACAACACGAAACTTTGCACACAATCACAAAACACGCCCACTAACACGATACAAACCAACTCCGTACAAATCGAGCCTACAGCGGGATCTAGGAAAGGGGGTAGAAACACGTCAATCTTCTTTCTAAGGTGGCAGCTGACGGAAGGGTTTATCCCTGGAGGATCAAGCCACCGCAAACGCCTTTTTTTCCATCCCCACCAGCAGTCTGAGCAGGCATGACGCATGCCTGGGTGAGAAGAGGATGATGAAGCTGTTCCTTAGCTCCTCGGTCTCCCCCCGCACCTCGATTCGTGCCCCTCCGCGCCGCCTCCATCTCTGGGCTCTCTGCAGGCGCACGCAGCAACCAAAGGGGAGCCAGTTCACACTCATCTCTCCCCATGGCCACCCGACCTCCAATCTAATTAAGCTCTGAGGCGGAGAAGATTAGGTGCCCGGAGAGAGAGGGAGAGGGAGAGAGAGAGGGACTATAAATAAGACTCACGGAGCCACGGCGAGTCCTGAACGACTGCACAGCGCGTGCCCACTTTCGGCACAGCACCGTTTTCATGTCTGCTCTCCCTCTCATACTCTCACTATGATTCTGCCGGCTCTCTTCTTATGTAATCCTAATACACAACTGGCCTACATTTACATACACACACACAGATCAATACCTGCATATTTGTGTGTACAGACGAAGTGTATTAGCCTGTGCACACACACACTCTCTCAAGAAATCCCAAGAGACTGCAGCGATCTGCAGGACAACAGTATTCACTTTAATATTTCAACATTGTGTATCGCTGAGGAAAAAATTGCAACGTTTTTAAAATGCTTTAGCAGGGTAGCTCTCACTTGCATTTGTATTCATAGCATACAAGTATTTTAGTGTTATCTATTTATCAGTGATCCATTTCATTTTGCCGAAAACCGAAACTGAAAGTAGTTTATTAAATAAAATAAAAATCAACACTTTAAAAAACTTACTATAAATACAACATTTAATAATTTTTTACATATATTTTTATATGTCTCATTACAAAATATGGCTTATTGCATTTAGTTGTTCAAAACCAAAACCTTCGGCAAACTTATGTTGCAACTAAAATATATCATCATTTATTTCTTAAGGATAATGCAGTCCCAACGAAAAAGGGTCACGATCGTGTGTTGGATCCGCATGCGGTGAGTAAAACTGCTTCAAATATCTCTGTGTTATTAACTTAGCTATCGGCGCGTAAGCACATCAAGTAAACAACATGCAATGTTGTCATCAAACTGCACTTTCCACATGTACAGCTTAAAAAAAAAAAAAAAGACGACAAAGTGGAACTTAGTCATTTTCCAAAACCGCTAAGCAAATATATACAGTTTCAGTACATACCACATAGAGACTGATTGCTGATGCTGCTCTTGTTCAATTTCAGCCTCTGGATCTGATTCTGGATCATAAATATACGCTGAATCTGACTGTTAGTCGTGGTTTGTTTTGGTTGGTTTTGTCCTCACAGTGTCACAGCTTCCAGACGCGCTCAACCCAAAAGCCTACTGACGCTCGTGATTCTTTAGCTCCGCCCACACGTCACGCCTCTAGGTGCTCGTGTTTTTCCGGGAAAAATCGGTACAGACTATCTTTCTCTTATGAATATAATAACACTAAAGACTTTTTGGAGTTATGAAGGATGCAGTACTACTCTATAGGTACTCAAGATTAACAGGATATTGAGTGAAAACGAGCATTTCACCCCCCCTTTAATGATGTAGGCTTGGATTTGTAAACATAAGACAATAAGAGATCATGGGTCATAAACCAGGCACTCACAATACTATCTCTGTTAGCGGTGAAATGAAGATTAGATGGTTTTACGCCTACTAACAATCTCTTGCCGTCCCTGTCCATATTAGCAATCTATCAAGCAATCTATCCCTAGTCCTTAACGAGTAACTTATTAAATGAAGACGACCTGTTGATGCACCTAGCAGCTTATACACACATGCTTGACATCATTTCAGTTACTGTACAATTTAATTATACAGGCCTAGGCATTTTCAAATCAGACAGATGTAATGACCGATTATGAATTTACACACATAAACTTACAAATGTTACCTTATTACACGTTAATATTGTAAAAAATTATTATGTTATTCCTGTGGGGGCAAAGCTGAATTGCAACAAATATATACAAATAAACAAATGTCTTCTTATGATACATTTTTATAACAGTTGTGCTGCTTAATAATTTTGTAAAAAACACAATTTTGGTTAAATCAGTATTTTGATGAATTCAGTATTTGGAAAATTTGAAATAATGTTTTGTGACATAAATATTTTGATAAGTTTAATGCATCCTTACTGAATTCAAATATTAGTTTCTTTAATAAAAAAAAAATACCATGACCTTGTTGTTGCTAGCACTACGGGAATGTAATAATGTCTAACAATAACAGCAACAATGTGTCTCAACAAGCTGTTCCATGACAAACAAGTGGTTGATTCTATTATTTAGTACTGACACTAAAACAGACACTAATTTAACACATGACCAAAAAGCAAAAAGGCTTGACATTATTTCCTTTGAGAAAACAATAAAACCCCAACAGAAAAAAGCACAGCTACTCTTTCCTCAGAACACTGGGGTGTAAAAATAGAGCAAAGTGAACGCTTACACTTCCAGAGAAAGCAGCACAGGGACAGACATCAACAGACTGATGCTCTTTGTTTGCTCCACTGGACAGGCAGTCCTCCAAAATAAAGCACTGTCTCAGATAACAACTCCAACAACTGATGGAGAAAGAAAGTCTTTATAATCTAGACACTTTGAACAAGTATCTCTGGGAGTGACACTGGAAAATGTAATCCAGAAATCAGTGTGTCTTTTGGAAGAATAAATACTCTGAAAACAAGTGAAAATAAGTTACCTATAGCAGTAATATTTTTTTTCTAAATTAGAACAAATAAATAAATAAATTACAAACAAAAACCCCAACAAAAATAATCAAAATTCATGTAAAAACACTGTTTGTTAAAGCCATTCAAATCAATATAATCTAGGTGTTTTGGTATAAAAAAACAACAACATAAAATGCAATATTATAAAAAGTAAAATCAAATATTATAAAGATATCCGATAAAGCATCAAAGATTCTTAAATTATAAAGAGTATTCTGCCCTCCAATCACTCTAGCGGTACTTTAATGACAACCGAACTACAAGTGTGAACGCATCCTTAAACAACTACAAAACCCCGCCTCCAATAAGATTAGCAGAGTTAGCATCCCACATGACAAACAGAGACTGCATTAGACTCTATAATGCTGTCACAGAGACAAATGTGATTTGTGTAGACACCTATTTCAGTGATATCTGTCAGGATGCAAAACATTTAATGTGTGATTTTAAAAATTAAGATAAATCACGATGTAAATGGCTGCAAATGCCCTTCACTATTTCTACCTTGCAATTTAACAAATACTTTTTCAACACCACATACACAGTCCTCTCTGCATATACCATGACATATAACAAGCTCAGAGAAATAGCCTGCGTTCCTCTGTGAATTCAGAGAGAATTCTGCTCAAGCTGTGAGCGAGCTGTTAGCACATGATTAAGAGTCTCCTTGAAATTCATTGTCACTTTCCATATGCTTCCTGCTGTAATGAAACATTTCCCCCTTTCTGCATGTTTCCTTAAATAATAGACACTTCCTATTTTAGCAAATAACTGCCCATAACAAATTAATTGTATAATTAATGCTTAAAACAGTTATGGCACATTGTGATAAATCTAAACCATCTAAAAACCGTGCCATTCAGAAGTTTGAGATTAGTAAAAACAAACAAAAAAGAAAGATATTAATACTTTTATTTAGCAAGAATGCACTAAATTCATCAAAAGAGTCAGTAAAGACGTTTAGAATGTTACAAACAAATTCTCTATCAAATAAAACCTTTGAACTTTCTATTAATTAAAAATAAACTAAAAACAATGTTTCTTGCCTGGCAAATCAGCAATATTTGAATTATTTTTGAGACTCGTGTGACTACGAGGACTGGACTAATGATGCTGAAAAAGTAGGAATTACATATTAAAACATAAATAGAAAACATTTTATTTAAATTGTTGTAATATTTCAAAATTGTTCTGTATTTTTTAATCATCAAATAAATATCCTAGTTAAACATAAAACATTAAAACGTTTTTAAAAACCACCGACCCACAAGCTTATGAATGGCAGTGTGTGCATCAAAACAAGATATACATATAAAACTGAACTCAAAATGCAATACATACAAAGTAGGGATGCACGATATTGGATTTTGGCCGATATTCGATATGCCGATATTTTCTAAATAATTTTGGCCGATGCCGATACCGATATCGATATATATACAAATATATACTGATAAATTTAAACTTTAATTTTACTGAAGAGAAATCCATGTATCTCTTCTGTACTGATTCTACCATAAATTTATTATTTTACAAATGTAGACAGACATTCACATCTGAAAAACAGGTCAATTATTTCACTTGGAGAATATCGGTTTGGCTCATCGGCAGAAATATTCATATCGGCCGATACCGATAATGGTCATTTTAAGCTTTTATCGGCCGATACCGATGTTGTGCCGATATTATCGTGCATCCCTAATACAAAGCTTGATTAAGAATTGGATCAGTTGAAATGAATTGAATCAGTCCTGATCTGAGAAACTAACGCATTAAACCAACGCCATGTTCATGTCTTATTAAACGTTGTCTCTAACCACTCTAAAATATTAAACAGTTCTGTTCCCACAAATAAAAAAATCATGCCATTAGAAATTATGTAAAAGTATCAGCACTTTTACATCAACGTCATCAAAGTTAAGCATTCAAAAATTGATAGAAAAACTGTCTGAATACTTGGGCATGTTCTTAAGAGACACTTCAGAAAGTCCATATTACTAGTGACACTTCTTTTAGACAATAAATCAAAATGAAAGTTCAGAAACACAAGTGCATCCACATCCTTTTCCAGCATCCTAAACCAGGTGACTCTGTTCTATTCCAACTCATTTGAAGCGCCGTTTAATCTTCAAAGAGAAACAAAATGTGCCATTTCACCAAGCAACTGCCAGATTTTCCAACACCGCCAACCTAGAGTACAAAACTAACCGATGCCCAATTATTTCCCTTCCTTTTATGAGGCTTTAACAGTGTTGTCTACATCGAATTGGTGTTTATAAAGAGGGTCAGCGTGCATTTTAGATAGGGGTCATGCATTCTGTAGTAGGGCAGGAGACGCCTGGCACATTTAAATGCATGGTGTGAGATAAATGTGTGGATGGCCCAGGCTTATCAGTATATCACATTGAATTTCTTCAAGTGGCTGGTTGAGGGCTGTCGGACATAAAAACACGTCCAAAAGGCTACAAGAGATGAGGCGAATTCTTCTAGCGCCACTCCTTCTGCTAATATTAAAACAGCTAGCGTTTCCTCCATGTTCCCAGGGATGACACCTCACTTAGCCATCTACCCTCCTGCTATGTGATGTAAACGATACCATGAACTGCTTTCTGGCATTGGATGTTGAAACATTATACACACACACATAAAGAGAGAGACTTAGCATCTCAGAATAGCAACTCCACAACACTCGGTAATTGCCTCCTATGCAGCTGGAGGCATGTTAAATGGTGGACACTGAAAAAAATAAAAATAAAAATAAAGAGCATGTAAAGTGGGTAAAATTTAAATCAGCCCATGCAGGGGAAGCTTCTCCTGGACGTTTATCAGTCATGTCCTCATCAGTCGAAGCTCATCTGAGTCCAGGCTAAAGCCTCGAAGCAGAAGTGGAAACTGGGCCGAACGCCTATCGCGAGTGTTTGTTATCTGTGCTTACTATCCTCATGCTGGGTCCTGCAGGGTGCTGGTATGAATGTGAAGGACCAAAAGAGAAATTTAAAAGATTAAAGTGTGCTTTCTGTATTTCTGTATTTATTATTACTGAAATAACACTAATAAAACACAATGAAAGTATTACTTAATAAATAAAATCGACTTAGCACTACTGGTACTTTTAAAGAGGGCGGACTTAAAGACCTCTGTATTTAAAATTAGCATTAAGAAAATTGGGCTCATTTAAGCTTTTAGTTGTTCAGTTCACAAGAATTAGACCCTTTGAATACAACCCTAAGGCTACGTTTACACTAGTCAGAGAGTGTGTGGAGACTGAAAATATGTCTGTGCTAAACTTTCACTTATCCTCCAAATCCCACATAAAATCGGAGAATTTATTAGTCATTGGCTAATATTAGACATCATTTAGTAGCCTAGGTAAAGATTTAGTCGCAGATGCGAGTGATTTACTTGCAATGTAGAGGGTTGCTTTGACCTCTAGTGCTCAAGTATATACACAAGCATTCTTAAACAAGAGGCATCATCATGCAAGTGATGAGTTTCAAAGAAACAGAGATGGACAGGAGGCAGTGTCATCCTCTGTGAGGGTTTCCAGCCTAACCACCTTATATAGACCATTGCTGCTGTGCAATCTGATGCCACTCACTAAAATTTTCAAAAGAAAATGGGCGAAGCGCGGCGCCAGTTATTCTGCCACAGTGATTTTACATCCCTGGTACAAGGAGGCATCTAATCCAGAACAGCGGCATGTTTCCCATGATCTCGGCGTGGGATTGCAGGGTTCATGTAAACCAGTGCTCACATAATCTTATTATAATGAGTTTTACACTGATGCATAATCTGTAGAGCCTTTTCTAAAATAACTCGCAGCACTGAGAAAGAGGTCACGCTTTAATGTACACAATGAGAGCAAAACAATAGTTGTCTAACTCTTAGTTAGGAGATGATGTGCAAAGCCTGCTCATCACGAAAACAGAGGTCATTAGGAAGCCACGCTTGACGCACACCCAAACATCTATTCTAAGTGACAAACTCCCAGGCATGTTTAGAGCACAGACTAATTTTACCCACTTCTCATCTGACCTGACCCTTCACTGTGAGACATTTCTGTAATTGTCTGATGAACCCTCAGGAGTGGAAGAGTTCCGGAGAACATATGTGCTGTGTATCGATGCACGTTACGAGAGAATAAAACCAGCATGCAAGGTAAAAATATATGTATGTATGTCTCTGTGTGTGCGTTTTGGCAAATTTCTGACAAACAAAAACAGCTAACAAACAAATTACCAGTTAACATTGAGTTAACTTTACCAAGTTAATCTGCGTTGTCCTTTCGAATGACTTTGTCAGCATATTGATTAATGTACTGAATTAAAATTATTTTTAACGAGCAATGCTTATCTTATAATAACATATAATGGAATTTAAGTTTTACTGCATTTTTTTTTGTATTTGTGTTTTAAAAGCAACCGCAATGAAGAATCATGACGTACATTGTTTATTCTGTGTGGGCAGTTATAAGTGTGTATAAGTGAGTCACTCAGGATACCATGTGACACTCACTTGTTTTTAATGGCAATGTGTTACTGAAACATTCTTCCAGGATTTCCAGAGGTTTCCGTACATTCCAACGTGCCAACACGTTTGCTAATGCCAGCTCTAAGAAAAGCTCTAGTTCAAAATGACACAAAAAAAAAATAAATAAAAAAATACAAACAAAAACAAGGCTGTGCTGAGAAAGATAATTTGTTTGCCAAAACATTTGTTGTTTATGGTCCTCTGTGTTTGGTAAACTGATACGTGCAATCTGGTTATTTAATCAGCGGAAGGTAAAAGCAAGCAAAGAAACCCCAAACAAGCCATCAAACAACATATAATAAGCCCAAACATCAATGCGTTATCAAAGAAAACTGTATTTGTTATTAATTACCAATAATTAAAACTTTATTTTTTATATATTTAATATAATTGTTAAAGCAGAAAAGAACAAAATATACAACTTTTCCCTAAAGAATAGAACAGACAGATAGAATGAGAGTACGACAGACAGACAGAAAGACAGAATGTTAGAACGATACACAGAGCGACAGAACTATAGAACAACACCATAGTTGTATAAATTACATAATTATAGATAGATCAAAAGAATGACAGAATGAAATAAAACAATTGAACAATAGATAGACAGATGGATAGATACATAGTCCTATCTATCTAATGTAAAACCTTTAAAAATTCATTCATAATAAAAGAATGGTAAGCTTTAGCAGATGCCGTCATCTAGTAGATTCAGGTTTTAGCTTATTTTCAAAAGTGAATTTTGCTTCACTTGATTCAGTAATTAAAGTCACACACCAGCATCAGCTATGAATGCCTGCATCTTACACAGCTCAGGTCGAGCTTTACAACAGGTCAAATGTCCAGCTATGAAAAAGCACCATTACACAACAGCGTTCAAACAGCACAGAACACTTTTCCTTTAGGTGTCAGGTGCACACCTACAGCCCTGCAGAGGTTACCTGACGCAGAAACCTAACAGCCATCCTGCGCAGTAATTCTCAAGTGCATCCGAGATCCTCAGCTATCCACATTGCTTTGCTTTGCCGAGTAAACGCATTCAAATAAAACAAACAAATGAGGAAAGATAAGAAGGTAGCAGATTACACCTGTATACTTCCCATAATGCTTTGCATAGGGGGAAAAAATGGATCTGCCCACAGGGACATATAAGGGCACTTGGCTCTGCCCACACTGCAGGTTTCAGCCAATGAGGTTGAGGGTTTCTGATGATGAGCTGAAAGGTAATATGATGAACACAGGAGAGTCTCTTACTCACAGCAGATGACACAAATCTGCCGCTCAAGAAACCAACACTCCCTCTCTTTGTTTTCCATGAGGGATACCAAGACGTTTCCGAATGACTGACTAGAGCTCCACTGGGAATTCGAGAGCGGTCACTAAATAAAAGAAACCTCAAAACCAAAGCATGTCGAATGCCAACAGGCTGCAGGCCAGCGGGGGGAGGGTGGGGAAGGGAACATTTGTGTCTTTTTAAGGACGGTGGATTCTTATTGACATTTCAAACCTTGTGGTCTTATTCTTTTTTTCTCTCAGCTAACGTGCTGACGGATCACAACGCTTTCTGAGAAAGGGAGGTATTTGAGCTTATGGTGTAGGAATATATGAGCACCAAAGCCATTTCATGTTCCAGATAATGTGAGTTTAGGGACAACAGGGATAACATAGAACCAGCACTTCAACACAACAATTAAAATATGTATTTACACAGTTTCAAATTAATTCAAGAAAATAATAATCAATTTAAAATCAACTAAAATAAAATTTAAATATATATATATATATATTAGTAATACATTAAATATTAATAAATTAAAATACAAAAATTAAAATAATAAAAAGTAAAATAAAATAAACGGTATCTGAAATAAGAGATCATGATAAATATGTCCAAGGTGCAATAATGTCAAAAGAATAAAAAATAAAAAAGCCTGTGGGCCTGATTCATTTCAATTCTGTAGAAACTTTAAAACAATATTATTTAAAAAGAAAAAATACTATTTGCAACTGCAACTAATTATTTTGATAATGAAAAAGTTGGATGATTATTATTTTTTGATTAATCAGAAAAAAAGCCTCTTTTTTTTAATTGACAAAAAAAAAAACTTCCACATCCAGCCCAATGCTGTCCTTCAAACAAACGTGCCACCTGAATGCTATGAAAACATACCGTATGTTGAATATATCTCTATGCTATAAATTATGTGTAAAAAAGTAATAAAGCACAGTTTAAACAGACTAATGGAGAAAGGCCAGTTTAATTCCCAATATTAAAAATGTAAAAACACAAACTCAGTATTTTCAGATATAGAGGAGCTCACATTCACTCTGAACACATTATCACTTACAGTCATTTCTTTATTCTGTAAATGTAAAAAAATGTCTTACAATTATATTCAAATCACACTCGGTTATCCCTTTACAGTTACTTACCATCATAAAATACTTGAATTGCATGTTGACTTTTAAACTTAAATTTAACGTCTAATAACATATATCAGCTAAATTAATACCAGTGCAGAATATACATTTTCTCCCTCTTTGCTGAGTTCTGTCTGTTTGATGCACAAGGATGCACCGTCACTCATTCAGTGAAGTCTGAAGTTTAATGCAGACTGTCAGGACAAGCCTTCATGCAAAATAGAAACATTCACGTGAATCCCTAACATTTACAGAAGGATATCACTGTAAAATGCAGTTTAAGCACGGAGGAAACATGTCTCTCAAGCTCTCTGCTTTAAATCCATGAAAATAATGTAGCACTCTTGGTTTGAGGCATTACTTGACAAAATACACTCAATGTTTAAAATAACACCATATACACACATAGTATAAGGGTACCAGGAAGACTAGTTTTCTTCCCACAAGTGGACATTTAGATATTGGATCACCTTTATGTCACATACAGTAAGCAGGCTTAACAGTTTTCCCGTCCTCAATCTCCCCCTCTTCCTCTGAGGGTCTCTCCAGCATGAGAGCTTCATTGTTTCGGAGAGCATTTATGGAGGAACAATGCTCCACTTTCACTGCCTGTGTCTCGGTGCACTATTGTAAAAAAAACTCTTTATTCATCCACCATCCCACGTTCTTTTGCTGTCTGTCTCAGGTCACAACTCTGACACACACTATAATTGCTCTATAAATGGATTTGTGCAAATATTTGTAATCCCCAAAGCATTAGTGTTTTTTTTTTCCATAGATAAATGCAAAAGATCTAACTGGGTTAATTGAGGATCAAAATACATTAATGTAATAAGTTCAGATTTAATATTTAATTGTTTTTGCTGAATAAATGTAAATATTTAGATATAATATACATTTCAGTTTTAGTAATTATATTTTAATTCACAATGAAACAGACTGAATAACTGGAGATGTCTGGCATAGATCAAAGGAGAGACGTTTGTCATTTTTGCCATCAAGGTTATTTTACAGTAGTTAACTATACTATATATAAACATTTATAACCAAAACAAAACAATAAAATACCAATTAAAAAACACTTTTGTTTTAACGTTAACTAAAATAATAATAAAGAAAAATAAATAAGATTAATTAAAACTATACAGACACTGAAAAAAAAACTACTACTAAAACTAACTAAAATTAAAATGAAAAATTGAAAATGTACAAATAAAAATGTATTAAGCATTTTTAAAAACTATACAATTATCTTTACATTATTTATGTTTATATTATTATTATTTATATTATTTATACTGTTCACCAGCAGACGTTCCGTGGTCAATTTTTATAAAAAAAAATTTTCATGAAACAAAAAACATAAATGGATGAATCATTCACAATAACATCTATATACATGCATTCAGAACTTGAACTTCTGAATAGCACTAGTACTTTACTAACGAATGAAAATAATAAATTATCATAAGATGCAACTGAAAGACTAAAAAGAATAGCCTATATACATTTTTGTCCTCTATCATTGTTTTTTCAAAAACAATTACATGCTGGCGGCCCTGTTAAGTAATCTCACCAAGCAATCGCTAATGAATCATATTCTCAGGGGAAATCAAAATAGGCCTTCTAGACAACACATTTGCCCTCCAGCTAAAAAAAGGCATAATTTTATGACTAAGTAATTGCAATAATATCTGCTTCAAATTTACACTGAGGTACATTCAATTAAACCATAAATTAAAGTAACACCCCAAACCGATGAAACCCTTAATGGGAGGGAAAACTTTCCATCACAAGGTTATGAAACTTAAATTAAAATAAGCATGACCTGGGATTACAAAACAGTTATTGCATCCACAACACATGACTCATGTCAAATTTGATAGAGGAGGACAGAGATGCACTTCCCAGAAATCTCTGTCATCAGTGTAGTGATTAGCCCAACGTCTGGAGAGCCGTAGGGATGTAATGAGTTTTCTCTGTGCACAGGGTCAGCAATCTTTAGGGTGTGGTACAGTTCAAGCAATGCACCAGAGGAAGCAAACTGTAAACTGTCCTCATCCTGTACGTTCCTAGATAAGCCCAATCTTATTCCTTGCGGCCAGGGAGGAAATAACAACTTCTGGAAAGTAATAAGACTATGTCTTACAAGTCAATCTGAAAGAAAACAAGTGGACCTTTTTCTTTTAAACTAAATTTTGATGAGAAGACAGGAAGCAACAGTACAAGAGAACTGATCTTGACATTACTCTGTGTGTCCTACTGAGATCAAACAATCACACAGCTTGCATGTACTGAACTACTGATAAATGTGTATGTATACAGGATGTACACCCTGAGAGAGAAGGGCAAACGGCCTAAAATATTCAACACAGAGGCTCAAACTGTTCCATGTCAGTTAGAAGCATTTCCTGCCACAAAATCAAAGAAAAACATTACTATTTCAGGCTAAAATGTTCAAAAAGCGCCTCAGCTAGGTTCCTATAGCAGCTCTTAAGATCCGTTCAAAACAAGAACGAGATCTATGACTACATTAGCATCCACACTGATGCACAATCACGTTCTGTTTATTATAAACGTGCGCTGCAGTTTTGCCATCGTTCAGGATGGATTAAAATGCTTCTTCTTTTTTTTCAATGTTTTGATCATTCATCAGCTGGCTAATAAAAAGATCATTTTAAAGTGGTTCCAACAATAGCATTACTCTATGATTGGTTCTGGTGTGAACTCTTCTTGCAATTCTTTTATATTTAGAATGACTGGTGTGAACAAGCCTTTAAAAGGTCATAACCACCATAAACATTGAGGGGGACAAATCATCCCCAATAATCAAAAAAGGCCAGATTGTCTACCTCAATATTTGATATTTTTGATGTGGTTCTGTTTGTTAGCAGGATGAAAAAGTTTTAGAGTTACACTTTAAGGCTGGCCATTGGTCTAACAGCGATCGTCAATGTCAAAATCTTTGAGATGGCCAATCAAATCACAGAAGGAAGGTTTTACTGTTACCAAACCCAAATCCTAGCAAGATGCTTCAGTTTTTTTTCTTTTTTATTCAGTGTGAGATATTATATATTTAATATTCAAGTAGCTAAACATTTAATATTTGTTTACTGTTTTAGAAAATGTTAAACAACCAACAGTAATATTCAGTGACAAACTACTTTAACTTATTTAAATACTTCCTAAAATTGAAAATACAGGATGAATCATTTGCGTAATTCATAAATAAATTTGATGAGACAAGAAATATTTAGCCATTTTGTGTTTCCATATTTTAAAATACAAATATTATTTGCAAATAGTTCAAATTCACAACTTTTAAGTCCATAAAAAAAAGATAATTACATCACCCTACCCTCAATGTTCAAGACTTGGTTACAGCCTTGACTCTTAGTGAGCCAGATACGCCAAACAAAAGATCTTTTATTACAGAGTTATAGTTTATCTTCAAGCAGAAGCAAATTACAGCTCTTCCCCTCCAAGAAACATTTGACACAATCACTGTTTGCCACACAGCCCATTTAGATTTATAGTGAGACGGCAGTTTTGGCATCAAAACTGATTATTAACACATATTTAACTAATTTAATCCTTTGAAGTGAATGTGAGAGACAGGTGGAACCATTATTGAGTCTGAACCACTACGACGGTGCAGACTGTGCAGGAGGACGTGCCGAATGCCCTTGTGCCTGGCACGAAGCGTTCACAATAAACCAGCTGTGATATGACATGCACTGGTGTATGTGCAGACGTAAACAACATCAGGATGTCTTTCAAAATAATGCACAAACACAACAAGACTACAGTACTTTGTGTGTTGTTTTTGTCCTCGTTCAGGACGTGCTTGTCTATTATCAGAGGAAATTATGTCTGAATATGAATATCTGCAAACAGAGAATCCTAATTAAAAGGTATGATTGAAGCAGAAAAACCAAAGCCAAGCGGCCTCGTGGGAGATTAGAGGCAACTAGCCAGAATTAAAAGCCTTCTAGTGGATTAAGCCAGATTCAAGTATGTTGCTCCACATGTTTGGTCAGGGGGAGCAAGCTGCCCCAGACGTGTCCGATTAGAAACTACAGTAAAATGCTAAACAATACAAAAGAATTTCAACAGTAATCAGGACTCGATAGCATGAGCTTTTCACGTATTTCATCTATTTAGGAACATGGGTGTGAAAAAAGGTCAACACAGCCTAACTTATAGCAAAATTTGGTAGAAGTTTGATTGCATCATAATATTTGCTGTTAATAGTGTCCGTTGTCTGTTTGATTACGTCTTTAATTGATTTTTCGGTACATTTCTGCCATATGTACATAAACTTAGTCACCACTGATAAGCTACTACAAAATATTATAAGCATTATTTTTCTGTAAAGTTGCTTTGAAATGATTTTTATCATAAAAAGCGCTATAAAAATAAAATAAATTGAACAATGTGATTGTTAAACTTTAAAATTACTATTTAATCAAATAAATATGAGCGTTGCATGTTTTAAGTTAACAGCATGGCAATCAGTCAGTGAATAAAGATAAACTATGACAGCGTTTAGTGTTTATATTGTACTACAGTATGTTGTAGATGGTTTTAAGAGAGCATATTTTATCTTCTTGAATGAGCTGCCAGCAATAGTAAAGCATAGACATTTTAAAATAAGAGTCTTGGTATATTTCAGGGCTGTTTATAGTATAAACACCTTCAGTATGCATGAAGTTTTTTTATTATAATTGGAATTTTGGTTACACAATAAACTCTATCTAGCATCAGTAAACTATCTGGCAGATAAACTATCTCCCCTAACATGGTGTTTTCAACTTGAAGCAGCACTGTGCAGATCGATCAGTGTATGACATCAGTACTGTGGGATGTCAAAAGTACTACTGTCTGCTCCCTTATAGCTCTCGTGGTACTTTGATGTCGTACACTGAAGTTGAACTCAATAAATAACTAGAGGACATAAGCATCAACGTTTCACACACTCAATTACGAGTTACTGTCATTACCGTTAGTTACTACAGCCTACAGTTTTCTAGCTAGCAAATGCATTTTACCAAACGAGTATGGCAAATCTAAATAAGCTGCTAGAGGGAGCATTTATTCAGGTTGTAACTGTATTTTCAGTTGAGAGAGACAGAAGCTTTCCCACGAATGAGCTTGGTCAGGAATGACAGTGTTCATGGTGACCAATAGCTATTTAGTTAAAAAAAAAAAAAAAATCTGTAATAAAAAATTGTAAGTAGTTTGTATAAGTCTATATTGCACTATATTCAGATTTAGAAGTAATTTGACAAACATGCAGAAATGATTTCCCTACACAGCATCTCTCAAATCTCATTTGACAAGCCATGTTCTGCTACAGCAAATGAAATAATCAGTGATGATACAATATTACATTACCATGTCTATTTTTAATCTGAAGATGGATGCAAATCAGGTAGATGTGTTTGTCACTGAATGATTCACCTCAGTTCAAATGTGCAGAATGATCAAAGATTTCCAGAGAATGGTCTGGTGTTCCTCATACAAAGCTATCAAACTAATTTACAAGATTTGAAATTTAGTATACAAGTCTCACTACTTTGTTTGTCCTTTTGGAGCTTGAAAGGTCATTATAAATGAAGCTCTGTGAAGACTGATTAAAAATTGACCTTTTGTATTACAGTGAAAAAAAATTACAGCATACACATTTGGGAATAACATAAGGGTAAGTAAATAATAGAAATTTCGTTTTTAGAAAAACTTGCATGCATAAGAACATTAATATTGCATCTGAATGCATCTAAATGTTATGGATAATTGCTTTTGTGCACATTCTACAGACAAACGAGGCCTAAAACTTTCATTACATGAACTTGAATATTGCTCACAGAAACAGTAAGACTTTAAATCAGGTTTGTGAGAGTGAGTATAAGAAGATTGGCTCTTGAGAAGCTATAAGTCTGGGTGTGATTATAACAACTCTTCTCATCCTAACATCAGAATCGGGCCTCTTCACTCCTGAATAATGAGATCTGATAATCTGCAGCCCAAGCTGCTCTCCCGCTGGGCCAAACCAGACAGAAAATACCAAGCCAAATGAGGGGGCCACTGGGGCGAATGCAACACCTCCACACTGAAGCGACAACATCAGCCGACCCATGTGGATGAAGCAAGCAATAAGAAGCAAGTTTGAGTTGTAAAATGTAGTGCGCTGCCTAAAGAGACTGCATTTTTGCTCCAAAATGCATTCTATGTAGGCAGCACACAGGTAATGAGACACAGCCATTTTTACTCAAAGTGAGTCAAGGTGACCTGGTCCCACTCCCAGCACACACTCACAGAGAGCTCCAGGAATAGTTTCTGCATCACTAACAGTTTAAAGATTATTTTCTGATGCAATAGTCGTTGAGCTGATATGAAATCATATATACTAGAGCTGATGCAAAGACTTGAGTTATTGGAAAGTTCACAGTCAGAAGTTTGGACAGACTTGACTGAATGATTTCATCTTTATCCTTATATTTTAAAAAAATTTAAGAAATTTTACTTAATGTAAATGCTTGAAGGAACTAGTTTTATAGGCAAATATAAATCTTGTGTTTTTTTGGCTAGAGAGAAGAGGCCATAATACGCTTGTGATAATTTTGCTGCCGATATAAAACAGGATTTTATTGTACCTTTTTGTGTTAATTTCATTTAAAGCAATAAGTGATCACTGTATCTATAGATAATTATTTTTTATAACCATATTGATTTTGCTGTAGACTTTTATGTGCTCAGTAACAACAGCTTTTTTTACCCAGATCATGCCTTTTTCGTGGTGAAAAATGCAAATAAATATTTAAATATATACTGAATATTGGAGAAAGTGAAGGAAAAGCAATCAACAAGTGTCAGGCATACTTTCAAACTCTAATATGGTTTAAAAAGCATCCTAAAGAAATTACTTGTAAGATCATTTCCATTTGTTTATCATTTTGTAGACGGTATATAGGCTACTTCCTTTACTTTGTTTTGTGTTATTTCATTACTTTAACTTTATGGTTATACAAAATGTGGATAATAATACAAAAAACTGTAGGTGTGTCCAAACTTTTGACTCATGTTTTCCAAAACCAAATACTAAAAATGCATATACTAGTGCTTTACAACTTGCTTAATAATATAGTTTAGAGGTATAAAATGCTCAATACCAAACTGTTTGAAACGGAATAAAAATGAGCTAAACCTGTAATTAGGAAAAGAACGTTAACACAACACCTGTGCCTGTATTGTTTTTTGACATATAACAACAATCTCTCTCAATTCCTCACAGGAACACAAGAGACCAAACGACAAAGCGTCAAAGTAAAGTTAAATCCTGACTTTCCGGTCAAACATGTCAGCAACTCGCAAAGCGAAAGCACAACAAATGTACAACAATACCAGTTTTGTTTCTATGAAATTGTATTTAGACGTGGGCGTCTCTTAATGACTAGGAAACACAGCTAAAGTTTATTAGAAACGGTTCAAAAAGTAAATTATTTGGAATAAAGTTGACAGGAGAGTGCTGCCCTGAGGGAAACTCAACAGGTGAAGCTCACAGCGAAGCATTCCACCCAGTATCCGTGAATAAACCTTATTATCACAGACAAAATGAATATACACTATGTGTGTTAAAACATTTTCATATTCTAACGCTTAAGTTTTATTCCACAAAGAAATAAAAAAAACTGTTTCGGAAAAATTATAACGTTACATGACATTCCTCAAGGCAGCGATACTTACAACATTGTCGCTTTTACTCGGATAAGCAACTCTTCCTCCACCTCTCACGGGCATCCTGATTTCTTTGTTTAAAAAAAACTACGTCAGAACTGGAATAATGGCAATATTTCGGATCTGTTGTTGTCGTCAGTCTCTTGGATTCCGCATGGCTTTGAGTAAAAGATCCTTGCGAAATCTTTCCTGGTGGAGTGATCAGCGTCTGAGTACGCGAAGGCAGAGCCTGGGAAACATTTTCAACCCAATCCAACCTACTTCACGATTGTACCAATTCTGGGAAAGGGATGTCATGTGCTCTCACCTATCTTATATATAAACCCCGCTTTGTAATTAAAGAAAATGTATATAATATTATCAACACGTTTACAATTTAATAATAATAATAATTCAGTTTAGTCTGTTAACTTCAAATGATCTTTAATGTACGCGTTTCTTAATTAATAATCCTCCCCCGCTCATCGAATGGTTGCGCCCAGCTGACTGTTCCCTGACAGAGTTGCATGATAACACACTAACACAGTGTTTAATGTCAAGTGTAGCGAACAACTTCTGATATCTCTAAAGGGAAGCTTTTATCGGTGTTAATACAACAAGAAAGTATGTTATATTTAACATAAACATGGTTTATTACAGAAAAAGTTTAATGATAAGTGTGTGTGTGTATAATTCAGATATTGGAATTTTTTTTTTTTCCTTGAAAGATTATAAATAAAATCAACTTTCCATTGCTAGCTATATTTACTGTTAATATTTAAGAAGTCTTGTAAGAAGTGTAGACATAGTAGTGAACATACATTTTGTCAGTAGAATTAAACCCATGACACTGTTGTTGAAACATGCTCAGTCAGCTATTAGAAGTAGGCTTTATACATCTTTTTATGGACTTTTATGGACTATATATATATATATATATATATATATATATATATATATATATATATATATATAAATGAACAGAAAACAAATAGTATTTCCAAAACTAAACTAAGTACCATTATAAATGTGCCTGCTGTTTTTGGCCTATGTCAACAACAGTCTATCCAAAGTCCTCGCTGAAACACAAAGGACCAAATGACAAAGTGTCAAAACTCCAGTCTTGATTTTTCAGACCAAACTTGTCAACACTCTTAAAGGCAGACTCTAAAGTCTGATAAAAGATATTTTCATGAGGATCTAAATTTATCTGTTTAGATCTAAATTTAAAACATCTAAATTACAAAAGAACACTTTGGAATATATCTGAGTGTAAATAAACTGCTATAATTAATCGTCAAAGTGCTTAAAGCAACAGAACATAAATTTATGTGCAGTATATGAGCAACACCCTCTCTGAGGTACAACTATGACCTCGATAGTCCCACTCAGAGCAGCGTATTGTCAACAGAACAGAAACACTCAGTGAGCTTGTTTACTCATACATGAACTCTGTCATAGAAGTTTTTCTCCTTTTTTATGGATGATGTCACCACAAGGGGTGGAGCCCCGGTGGTGGCTATTGGCTATGTTGGGCAACAGCATTACGGATCAGAGCATTAAGTGTCTGAGAGTGATGTCATGATGTGTGTACAGTGAAGTATATCAAGTTTCACATTAGCATGAATCTTTTATGTCATAATGTGTGGTCAAACATATGCTCCTCCTATCTGCTCTATCTGCAGTATTTGTTGTGAATGTGCACAAGTGAGGGAGTGTGTTGTGTTAAGTGATATTCTGGTGACAGATCTTGCTGTAATACAGCGAGTTGCTGAACCAGTCTGATTCAGTAACTGGCCTTCGAGAGGCTTTACTGATCACCAGGGTCGTGCGCCATTCAAAATTGAATTGAGAAAGCCTTTTGATTCAGATTCAAATGCTGAATTTGAACAAAAACTATAATTCAAATTTACCATTAAAGAAGTAGAATTAAAATGGAATGAAAATCAATCATATTAACATAACTCCAAGAAGAACCTTTAACATCCATTGGATTTCATTGCACAAAACTCATTCTTACAGTAAAAAAAAAAGAAAAAAAATATTGTTCTTTTAGGATCTACACTCACCAACGAAGGACCTTTTTGTCTAAATTGTTCCATTAAGAACCTTCAACGTCTGAAGAACATTTCTGTTTCATAAAAGGTTCTTTGTGTTGAAAGAATCTTCTTCAGATTATAAAAAGGTAATAGATGGTTCTTTAAAGAACCTTTGACTGAATTTTCTTTGTGGAACCAAAAACAGTTCTTCTATGGCATCACTGTGTAGAACCTTTTGAAGCGCCTTTATTTTTTAAGTGTAGAAACTGACAGTTGCTTTAGAGAACCAAAATTTGTCCTTCTATGTCTTCTGTGTTCTTCCATGGTTCTGAAATGACTTTCCTTGACTGCTGATTTCACTTTGTCCCCATGGGCTATTTCAGAATGTTTACTAGCTGTTTTCTGGTATACAGTTCAACACCAACTTCTAATGATAGAAACCAATTTGGAATGGATATATCAAGTCCCGTCCAACATTTTATTCTAGCTGAATATCCTGGATGAGGGAAACTATGTTGAAAATGGCAATGTTCACATTAATACATTTCATAATGAATAACCCAACATTATATCACACATTCAATGTGAGGTACATGTACTTCCAGAAACGTTAGATGATAATAATAAACATTGATGGTGGTAATTAAATGGTGGTAAAATAATCCCAGAATGCTCCAATTTACCTCAAAGTCCTCTATATTGAAACATGATTCTAAAAATGTGGTGGGCTTTTTTGTGGCACTTTACCAATAGGATTTTTTTTTTTTGAGCGATGCCAAGGAAGAAACATTTTGCATTCCCTAAAGAATAATTGACACTACTTTAAAGGAATAGGTGTAATTAAAATGCATTCTACATTTCAGGGAATAGTTCAAATTTAAATACAGTACCAACTTGGCTACACAACATTTAAGATACAGTATTCTCTCTCACTCTCTCTCTCTCTGTACACTGCTTTGAATTTATAATTCATAAAACCCTGAGATGTGTGGAATAGAAGCAAATAGGGACCTTTTTTATGTTTCACAGGTGCCATCATGTGAACTCAGCAGAACACAAAAGCCAGATTGGATCTGTCACTGAAATGATACGAAAGCTGCTCCATCCCTCGGCAAATCCATGTTAGGTGTGAGGACAGGTGAGAAAAATAACAAGGGTTCAATAAAATCTGGCATAATTAGCACCTACAGAAAAAGCATGCCAGTAGAGCCGCGTAAAATTACATAAAAAAAATCTGGAGTGAAGATGTGTCTAAAAAAGGTCTAGTGAAAAAAGGTCTAAAAAAAAAGTGATCCAGTGAAAAAGTAGAGTGTGGCCTAGCAGGCATGTTTTGATTTAGCTATCTTGCACGTTCTTATTAGAAAAGATGAACAGGCTGTTGAGTTCACGCAGTGGAGATGAATACAGTGTGGCGGCTTTGCAGTTATCACTAGTTATTTCAATCTAATCAGAAAATGGGCATGCGTCTCACCACAATCAACATATTGACCATGGGAAAAAAATCTTAAAAAGAAATAACAGTCTATTAGAGGAGGCGAAGAAGCAAGATAAACCAAAGAAACAAAATGTTCTGTTACTATAATCAGTTTAGTTAGTAATGTGCACATCCTAGATGGGTATAATGCAAACATTTACATTTAATCATTTAGCAGATGCTTTTATCCGAAGCGACTTATACTTACAGCGACAAACACATCCATTACGCAGTAGACTGAGTCAGTTTCAACCCTGTAAACTTACAGTGTCATATTTGATACGCAAAAGCCCTCTGAATTATCAACATGATCACAACTTTGCTGAAAAACCTGTTGTACACAATCTACTGCATGCTTTCTTTTGTCTGACTGAAAGTTTTCAATCTTCAGGTCAGGTTCATGTGTCGTTTTGCTGTGTAAAAATAACTTTTATATTTTTAGTAATGTTTTAAGATGAACACACTATACTGTAGCAACTTAGGTTTACTTAATTATCCAAATATCATTTTTAGAAAAAGCTGTTAAAATGTGATTAATATCAGGCCTTTGAAGAATGTTTATTTGATATATTATTGGGAATTATGGAGTGATGACTGATATTTGTATGCATTTTATCTAAGTAGTTTGCTATATTTTCATAAATATTTCTTTGTTTTTTTTTTTTTTTACAATACAAGCTATAAGAGTTTCATCCTACTTTTTGGCTATAGAAATATCAGCAACTGCACCAAATTGTATATTTTACTCAGTTTGGGCCTTTGAATAAAATCAGGTTTTTTTTCCTACTCAAGCTCCATATTCTCATTATATGAGCAAGAATTTGAACACTATATATCAAATATGATACTCAAAAATTGTAAAATTGTATTATTATTATTATTAAATATTTTTTGAATTTGTGTAAAGGTTCAATAAACCGTTATATTACAGAAAAAAAGATGTATATATATATTTTTACTATTATGTAATATGTCAGGCTTTACAGGTAAAATACACTGCCAGAGGATGCTGTTAGCATAAAGGCTCCTTTGATTTGAACCCTCTTAAATTACACTTTCAATTTTGATTGTACAGATAAGAGCAATACATCAATCGAATCTGTAGGGTCAACTTTTATCTGGACTCTCAAAGTTACACACTTGTATTGCTGCTGAAATATGCATTGACGTGAAGTATGAAGGGTGAGCCCACTATCTAGATTACACTGCCTGAAGCTATGCTTGAATGAATAATACAACTCAAAACCATAAGCCCAACTCGACCAGGACAGAAATAACTGAGATGAATGGATGAATACATAAATAAGTACACACAAAGACAAAGTACAGTACACCCATTTGAGTCAGTGTCCAGTTCCTGTTTCTGCGTGTCAGCTGGAACACAGCAGATATGACATACTGTAGTATCTCTTTGTTTTAAGCATAGTTTAGATTTATGTATAGCATGTGAAGCTGTCTTAACATGCGGTTTAGGTTACCATCATTATGAATAAAAGTAAAGCTGAATGGTCCGGAGTCTATACACTGGTTCTGGTAAGAATTGTCAATGTAATACCACTTTTAAACACAAGAGGGATACTAGATCTCATTTATTTGATAAAGAATGATAAACAGGATAGAATAGGTAAGGGAATTACAGAGTGTGATTTACACACACACACACACACACACACACACAAACCCAAACACAAAAAAAATACATATATTATCATATAGCATATCGAGTTCTCAAAACGTTTTTTATCCAATATTTAAATTATTTAAACATGTACTGAATAGCATTAATGTCCCATATAATTAATTAGCCTGAAAAATCATGAATTATTAAAACAATGCACCTGCTTGTGATGACAATAACTGATTAGTTCATTCACAACAAGACGACAAGAGTATAAGACACATCCTCTGTGCTGGACTGAAAGCAATGAATGGCTAAAGGTCACCCTGACCATCTCTTTATGTTCTCCCTCTGGGTCAGCACATAAATCAGAGCTCCCAAATGCCAGCTTCAGTGAAAAGTCTAAATCAGCAGACATATTAAAAGGCCAACCCAGCTATTGTGTCCAGCCAGACATAATACAGGTCACAACTGTACTATAATGTCAGCTTCAGTGGTTCCAGTTGTCTTAACATTCATGATGCATTAATGTTTTACATGCATTATGTATGAAAACAAATGCTGTTGCAGCCTGTTGATTTCATGAGAGGAACAAGAGATGTAAATAATATCCAACATATGAATGGGCTGAGGGGCAGTTGTGTAGTTGACCCAATTTAAAAAGGATGTGTCATTTTTCAAAATGAAAATTTTTTCTCCTGCTTGTTCATAATTTTTTTTTTTTTACTTTCAAAGAATTTACAAATATATATATATATATATATATATATATATATATATATATATATATATATATATATATGTATGAAAATAGATGTAATAGCCGCCAACATTCAATGCACTTTGCATATGAACTAATGGGAATTATGGTAATATCTTTAGAGCAGTAAAATAATAAAGACACCCAAGAGAGATGTACAATGCAAACAACTTCATTACACATCTGTCTGGACATATAAATGAACCAAAAGGGTATTTTATTTCAAGCTACACATTATAAGTCAATTTGCCCAGATGCATTAAACCATAAAACCCTTTTTGGTTCTGTTCATTGAATAGAGATTGAGTAAACACGAAGGACAAAAAGGTAGATTGTGTTAAACGGTTTTTGAAGGCTTAGGCTTTAAATGAAAGGCAAGTGTTCCATGCAGTCTGCAGGATTTCAGCTGTTTGCACGATTTTGATAATGTCAAAATGACCTATATGTGTGACTTTAATCTGAAGGAGATACCGACTAAATGCACAAAGAACACTTGCACTGAAATAATGTGGTTTTATAAACAAGATATTTCTGCAAAGCGTCTATGGAGCTGTGTCTCTTTGTGTGGACCCTGTGGCCCTGTTGCTCATCATGTAAGGTCTGTGACACAACAAATGGAAATGCTCTTGGGTGAAAAACTATTGTTTGGAAATAATAGCATGATGAATATGTATAAGATGCAATAATGTCAAAAGAATAAAAAGCTTTTGGGTCAGATTTATTTCAATCCAGAGTCTACAGAACCAGAGTGAAGGTGAACGTGGTTATATAAAAACTAAATTATAGCTGTTTTTAACATTGTCTAACATTATAAGTGTAGCCCAAGAAACATGATGCTATGAAAAGGTATAATATGTCTGCTATAAAGTTTTAAATGAAAATGGAAAGATATCAAGTGACACGATTGGGTGAATTCAAAAAAGCATTAAAAAGAAAAGAAGTGAATGGAAACATGAAATACCTTCCCCAGCGGTGTTAAACTGCATACAGATGAGCGGCGTAACTCTGCTAGGTACATGTATTGTGGTTCGCCGGTCCAATAATTGTTCTCCCTGGAGTAGCTGGATGGGAACAACTCTGAGGAGTATTGGTCCCTATAATAGAACATGCAGATTAGCATATATGCCAGCCTAACCGTGATGACTGCAGATGTCAGTTCAGTTCACTTCCATTTATTTAGATCATGCTCATTGATTGATTGAAGTTTGTTAAAGCATATTAAAACAATAGCCTTCTAAAAGAATAGTAGAGAAAATAACAAGACAGATATTATTAGTTCTGTGTAGACAGACAGACAGACAGCCAGTCTCTCAGTTCTTGATGCTTTCAGAAGGACAGTGTCTCTTTCAAAAACTCATATAATCTTCCACATAACCTGATGTATGTAGGGTCTGGTCTGAGGCATTGCTGTCCAGGGCCTTGTTAGTAAAACCGTAGCGTTCAGTCCATCAATCTAGAGGCAAACGAGCCACCAGACAGACTCATTTGACACTGGACTACCGTTAACCTGGGAAGTCAGGCATACATAAACACACTCACACACTCCTGTATGTTGCAAAACGTGGACAAAGACTTCTGTCTCACACGCCTAACATCAAAAATCACAGAAACACCCTACAAAGTATGCAAAGAAATGGACACACACATATGGGTGTTTGATGAAGGACATAGGCAGCGTCTAGCAGCAGGTCTGAGACACAGGCGACCGTTGCCACAAGCTGTGCAGATGCACTAGAGCCGGGTCTGCTATAATAGGACGTGACAGCAAGAGAGGAGATACGGGTGGAGCTTCTCTTATGATAGTGTTGTAGGGGGCTGGTTAGTGGTGCTAGCAGTCACACAATCTGTCTCTTATAATGGAAGAAACAGAACAGGACAAAACAGCACACAATGCAAACCCTCATCCCAAAAGAGACAGAAGGAGTGGAAGGGAAAACACACGGTTTGGGAGAAGGGCCTCTTCACACCACAGATGACTCAAGTGGAGATTCATGCAAGCATCTGGCATTTTTTATCAGCAGCCAATGTTTATGCTGATTCTTTTAGGAGCAAAGGGGTGGATAAATGGTAAAATGGTTTACTATCTTGTCCTTCACAGTAACTGAGAACATGATGCACTTGCATAAATACTTGCATAAACATAAATCTCATGGAAAGCTGCTTTGAATTTACAAATAAATGTGAACTGAATTGAACTAACACTCCGCCACCACAAATTGTCACAATCCTTTTTGTCATCATTTTGAACAATATATGCATTGTTTTATCATTTTAAACCTAACAAACAAGCTTGAAAGGTGTGCTTGTAGTCTATTTCTTCAAAATAAGTCACTTGGTTTGATATTTTGTAATTTAATGCTTTGAAATGTATGTTTGTATCTTTTTTATGGTATCTTTTTTATGGTAACAGTGTGTGTATATAAATGTGCATGTGTGTGTTTTTTGTGCTGAAGAAATATTTTTAATTATTATTCATCTTTATTATTATTATTTGCTGCTTAATATTTTTGAAGATCCATGATACCATGCAAAAGCTCTATAATTGATAATTTATAATGCGACTAAAATATTTCTATTTTGTATAAATGCTGTTCTTTATTCATCAAAGAATCCTGAAAAAAGTGTATCATGATTTCCACAAAAATAAACATTTAACCATTGACAGTAATCATACAGTAACCAAATACTGTAAGTACATTAGAATAATTTCTGAAGTATCATGTAACAGAAGTAAAATAAAGACAGAAGTAAAATGTTCATATGGATTTAAAATATATTCAGATAGAAAATAGTTATTTTAAATTGTAGATATAAATTGTAGATATGCTGTATATATATACATATATATATGTAGATAGATAGATAGAGATATATTTTATCTATCTCAAATATTTTATATGCTCCAGATATAATATTAAACTGAATGTATGTAATGTAATTTTATAAGCAAATTTCAATATAAATTCATATTTATACAAATTCATATTTTATACAAATATTTTATTGAATAAAGTTGTAAAAAAAAAAAAAAGTGAAAAAGCACATCCATACACCATAGACAAAAACAGAGAGAGATCATGAGAACATACATCATCAGATAATCATCAGATACACACACACACACACACACACACACACACACACACACACATATCATTTCAGGAGTCTTATGTAACCCTTATTTGACCTCTTGTCTGAGGTGAGAGAGAGTAAAAGAGAGGAGTAGTATTTGTGACAAGAAATGAAAACAATGAAGGTGACAGATCCCTCAATCTCAAAAAATCCATCCCAGAACTCATGGGTGGCAGTCTATGATAAATACAGAGTGCTGTCTTGCTCTGGGAGCGATGTGTGTATTTTTGTATTGCTGGATGCCAGCAGAGCTGCGTGTGAGAAGGGATTTTGAGAAGGCAATGTCACGGCCAGACATCAATCTCAAACTGACAGCGGAGATCAGACTCTGATGTGACACCTCCCTGTTCATCTGACCCACAGGGCTCACCCAGGCCTCATCTGCTCTGACTCATGAAAAACAGACATAAACACACATACACACACACTCAAAAAGACGGGGGGTTGATAGAAAAACACCTCCAAGGTCCTGATTCAATAAGTCTACCACTGAAGTGCAGTGCTGATGATGGTGTTGTGGCATTGTGCCACTATGATGTAAAACATAATGTCAGTGATGCTTTATGCTTCATAGAACACATACCTGACCATCTGACATTTCATTCTGTCAAACGATACAGGGCCATTTACAAGTACATACGATCACAACCATGTTTTTTTCCAGCAAGAAGACAGAATGAGTGCTAGTCGTGGCCTAGTGGCTGGAGACTCCTAACCCTAGGGTTGTGGGTTCGAATCTCGGGCTGGCAATACCATGACTGAGGTGCCTTTGAGCAAGGCATCGAACCCCCAACTGCTCCCTGGGCACCGCAGCATAAATGGCTGCCCACTGCTCTGGGTGTGTGTTCACAATGTGTGTGTGTGTGTGTGTGTTCGCTGCTCTGTGTGTGCACTTTGGATGTTTGGATTGTTAAAAGCAGAGCACAAATTCTGAGTATGGGCCACCATACTTGGTGAATGTCACGTCAGTTTATTGTGAGGGTCATGGTTTCAAAAGGAAATTCTAGTCGTGTTAGCAAAAGATATCTGTATGCCTTAGCAGCTACTTTCTCAGTTTTTTCTTTCTTTTTGTTTGTGCCTCAGAGTGAAGAACAAAAAACTATTAAAAACATAATTTCATTACTTTACAAAAAGTTTCTATCTGTTAACATTAGTTAACATGAACTATAAGGATGAAAAATATAAAAAAGCATTTAGAAATCTCTGTTAATGTTAATATATGATAATGTTATTTCTTTTTAATAAGAACTAATACATTATTAAAAACAAAAGTTGTACAGTATGTCTTAATATTATTCAGTGGGCACAAGCTAACATGAATTACCAAAAACTGCTACGCATATCCTAATATACGACTGCATATCCTAACATATTTTGATTCTTGTCATTTACATTTAAGCATTTGTCAGGTGTTTTTATCCACAGCAACATACTAAGTCGTGGTATTGAGGGTGGAGAGAGCACTGGGGGGTGCATGTACAGTGCTCTCTCCACCTTCAATACCATGACTTAGGTGCCCTTGAGAAAGGCATCGAACCCCCAACTGCTCCCCGGGCGCCGCAGCATAAATGACTGCCCACTGCTTCGGGTGTGTGTTCATGGTGTGTGTGTGTTCACTGCTCTGTGTGTGTGCACTTCGGATGGGTTAAATGCAGTATGGGTCACCATACTTGGCTGAATGTCACGTCACTTCACTTCACTTCACATACAGTGCATTATAGAGGAATATATTTTATCTCTTCATGCAACTTGTAATTGATTCCATACTGGCAAATTCTTTAAAACGCCTTTGAAGATGGCTTATGGTAGAGAAATGAACATTCAATTCATGGGCAACAGCTCTGGTGGACATTCCTGCAGTCAGCATGCCAACTACACGCTCCCTCAAAATTGTGACATCTGTGGCATTGTGCTGTGTGATAAAACTGTGCATTTTAGAGTGGCCTTTTACTCTGGCCAGCCTAAGGCACACCTGTGCAATAATCATGCCATCTAATCAGCATCTTGATATGCCACACATGTGGGGTGGATGTATTATCTCGTCAAAGGAGACGTGCTCACTAACACAGATTTAGACAGATTTGTGAACAATATTTGAGAGAAATAGACCTTTAGTGTACATAGAAAAGTATTATGCTCATGAAAAATGGGGCAAAAACAAAAGTGTTGTTTTTATAATTTTGTTAGAGTATATATATATATATATATATATATATATATATATATATATATATATATATATATATATATATATATATATATATATATATATATTCTGAACAAAATTATAAACATTTAAAAAAATATATTGTTCATGGCAATCTGTCATTATGAATTAAGATAAACCTGCCCTTAAATAACACTTAAAAAAGGCTAGTTAAATAAAAGTGATTATTAATGCATGAGTAGACCCAGAGACTAAAGGGATTCACATTCTCGTTTTTCCATCTTGAAGCCCAGCACAATAATTAAAAAGGAAGCCTCCATATGCTTTTAAGGTATATCTGGAGTCTGCCATCATGCAGATATATACTTGCATATAATTTTTTATGCACAAATCATATTCTGCTCTGGGAGTTCAGGCATTAAAGAAAGTAATAAAATGAGAGGGAAAGGGAGTTTATCAGGTGGTACCATGAGGGCACGTATTTGTCCTTGAAATAAACATCCAAAGTACAGTAACTTGCTGAGAAAGCCAGTTGTCTTCCACCGGCACTGCAGTGCACCTGGGCAGTGGTTCACAGCCAAATGCCAGTCAGGAACATCGGTGCCAACTTTAGCCACACTCCCCTGTGTCATTCCCCAATGCAACTTGCCAACATTTACAGCAATGTTTGCCCAGAGAGAGCCGTTTGACTGACCGTGCGGAGAACACAAGTACTGCAAATAGTCTGCACTCAATCAATTTGTGAGATTGGTTATCAATCACCGTTTGTGCCGTGTGACGTGAGAAAGTGTTGTGTCATCTCCGCGTGTATCTGCCATGGTCTGAACCATAAGGTGATTATGTAATGATGGCCCGCAGTTTTCTTAGTACAGCGGTTCAGAAAAGAGTAATTATGAGTGCTGTGTCCGTACTGCGAGTGTGTACCGTTTCCCTCCACCATCTGTCTTGCGGTTAATTACCTCTCCTTTTCTCTGTGATCGGGACGAGAGCGGTGGGGGTGTTGAGAGAGCTGGAAAACAGTAGGGAAGATACCAAGAGAGGATCCCATCTACCAAACTGATGTCATGTTGAGTACTGATAAACAAACAGTTGAGTATCATCTGTGGTGTTCATGAAGTTTGAATCCAGCTTGCAGCATCACTTTACAGTACTTACAGTACAGTATAAACTATTTTGTTTGAATGATTCATTCACAAGCAGTTCTCATATTCACTCACTCTCATTCAGAGCTTGTTCTTGAACTCGCCGACTCACTGAATCAGGAATATTTTTAGTAATGATTCAGAGTACAGTATAGATTAAAATACCCGCTAAATATTTTATTCAAGTAATTTTTTTTAAATGTAATTATTAATTCATCAGTTCGTTTCAGTTCATAAAAAACTTAATCCTACACACTTTTTGGGTTGTTTAAGTGATTCTTGAATTCACTTAATCAAGAATCTATTTTGGATATAATCTGGGAACAGCACCCAAAAAGAACCGACTCTTTCTGACATATGATATTCATAATGACCCGAGAACATATAATCAATATGGAAAATGCCTTGTTAAATAACAATCAGCAGACTAAAGACCAAAGGAGAATACAAAAATCTGTCATTTTATTCAATTTGTTGTTTTTTTTATGTATATTTTTTATTAAATAATTGAACATGCTTGTGTAATAAAGCACTTTGAAATAAGATGAGTAGACTTTATTACTAAGTGTCATAAAGGCACAAAAAAATCACATCTATATTCACAGCAAACTTGTAGAATTAAATTACACGAGACCTCAGAAATGAGGAAACTGAATCAGATCTCCAGGAGTGGGAAGGACAGAGCACAGGAAACAACGGAGGAAAGACAGGAGGCCCGAGAACGTTTAGAGGACAGAAGATGATGTAGAGAGGGGGCAGAGGAGGCCATGGGAAGAGAGATAATGACCCTCTTGTGTTAACCTTCATCTGTGTTTCATGGGTCACATCATGGCCCTTTGTACTAGCTATAAAATCAGTCGAGGGATTTTCTAAATCTCTAGTAGCATATCATAAACAACAGGTCAGAGTTAAGCTGGTCTGCTGCTGTTTTCTGCAGCATCGAGCTGTTCGGTGGGAAGACACTGACACGGTGATGTACTTAAATCTCTTTAATCTTTCCCATAAAACACAGCAGAATGTCACATCCACAGCATGAATCTATTAAACATGCCCGTCCTCGACAAGTAATGTGACATCATTCTGGAAACTGCAAATGGCATTCCAGGATGCATAATATGCAGTGGTGGACAGTAACGGAGTAGCTTTACTTCGTTACTGTACTTAAGTACATTTTTCAAGTATCTGTACTTTACTGAAGTAGTTTTATTTTGAGTAACTTTTACTTTTACTTCACTACATTCCAAAGCATAAGATCGTACTTTTAACTTCACTACATTTCATAAAACATATCGTTACTCCCTATAATATATCACGTGCTCCGACACGCAGAAGCGGTGGTGTCTGATTCATCATGAACGAACTGAGTCTTTTCAAAATAAACCTTTAAATCGGATCGCGAATCGCACCAAACGATTCGTTTACGAATTAGAATGATCCGATTGCAGCTGTTCTGGAGTCGACCACTCACTGATTCAAATGAACCGTTTAGTGTGAGTCTACAGAAGTAAGAACCGTGAGATATTGTGAGCGCGTGCGTCTGATGTTGCTAAAAGTAAGTTATTAATGTCGGAATTTAGGATTAATTATTGTAACTGAAAATCATATTTTTTATTATTTATTTTATATATTTTATTTTGATAATTTAGAATTATTACTGAAATACAACCTTTTTTTGTTTCAAACAGTTCATTGAACAATAATAAATGAAGTACCTGAAGCTGACAATGAAGTAAATGTATAATAATTAGCAAAGATGATTAATTTAGCGCTGTAAACGCGCGCGTGAGGGGCGGAGACGCGCCGCGGAGCGTCAGACGCGCTTGAGGACCAAACACAGCAGAGCGGTAGGAAACTTCACTCCTCTCTCTTTTACTATAGCGATTTATTTTTAGATACGTGATCTGAGTCTTTCATAGAGTTGTAGAGTTAGAGTTATTAGAGAAATAGAATTATTTTTTACATTCTTTGGTCGAAGTTTTCAGATCGGCAATTCGGAGCCTGTTCGCGACTCTGTTGATTCAGATCGGCACTTCGGAGCATGTTCGCGACTCGGTTGATTCAGATCGGGACTTCTGGACTTCGGAGAATTTTCGTGACTCCGTTGATTCAGATCGGCACTTCGGAGCATGTTCGCGACTCGGTTGATTCAGATCGGCACTTCGGAGCCTGTTCGCGACTCGGTTGATTCAGATCAGGACTTCGGAGCCTGTTCGCGACTCGGTTGATTCAGATCGGCACTTCGGAGCATGTTCGCGACTCGGTTGATTCAGATCGGCACGGAGCCTGTTCGCGACTCGGTTGATTCAGATCGGCACTTCGGAGCATGTTCCCGACTCGGTTGATTCAGATCGGCACTTCGGAGCATGTTCGCGACTCGGTTGATACCGATCGGCACTTCGGAGCCTGTTCGCGACTCGGTTGATTTAGATCAGGACTTCGGAGCCTGTTCGCGACTCGGTTGATTCAAATCGGCACTTCGGAGCATGTTCGCGACTCGGTTGATACCGATCGGCACTTCGGAGCATGTTCGCGACTCCGTTGATTCAGATCGGCACTTCGGAGCCTGTTCGCGACTCGGTTGATTCAGATCGGCACTTCGGAGCCTGTTCGCGACTCGGTTGATTAAGATTGGGTCTTCGGAGCCTGTTGGCGACTCGGTTGATTCAGATTGGGACTTCGGAGCATGTTTGAGATTTTTTTTTAATTCAGATCTCGAAGCAGGAAGTGTTTGTCAAACAGTTAATTGGTGATAAATGAATATTTGAACTTGAGGCTTTTTTTTTTAGACGAGTAACGTTAGACAGACATGAATGTTTATTCAGAACGGTACTGAAGATAAGTAAATATTGTAGCTGATGCTAAATGTCTAGCAGGCTTGCTGGTGCTAACTTGAGGTAATTTTTATAAATAATGTCCAAATGTCTTTATTCAACCACCTATATATATATATATATATATATATATATATATATATATATAGATAGATAGATAGATAGATAGATAGATAGATAGATAGATAGATATAGATATATAGATATATAGATTACATCTGGGGAGAAAAGAAAGGATGTGATGTTCAGAACATGGTAACTACAGTAATTATCAAAGAGGGGAAGAGATGCACCCCGTTTGGCCAGGGGTGTTTTTACACCACAGACAAGGTTTGAGAAGGAAAAAAATCATTAAGAAAATATAATTATATTTTCCTTAAGATGTTCTTCCTAACTTCAGGCCTTATTATCTTGTCATATATAACTGTGGTGTTCTGTAAAACCACAAACTTCAAAATACTTTTTTCTTACTGGTGAAGATCAGATTATCATCTCTGTTTTCTCTCAGGTACATCACAGTGTAAGCTTCACAGTGAACATTACTCTCATAAGCGTAGTCCATATCAACAACAAAAATATATCTTGACTCCATATAGTGGTTATTTTGGAAAAAATCCCAGGTATTTTGAGCAGTACTTTTACTTTTACTGGAGTAATATTTTATTATTCGTATCTGTACTTTTACTCAAGTACTTGATTTGTGTACTTCGTCCACCACTGATAATATGATCAATTGAGTATATCAACATGAAAAACACCTTATTAAATACTAATCAGCAAAGCACAGGAGAACACATAAATGTGACTCTCTGTGTGTGTGTGTGTGTGAGATCATTTTTATGAGCCAAGTGTACATGCGCCCTTTAAATAGACAAAGGTTAAAGGGCAGTGTGTTAATATCACAGTAACAGGAGTTACACTACAGGCAGTTAATGAGCAATTTCCGAAAAGCATTGTGGAGTGGTCGATGAGGAGTTATGTAAAAATAAACAAGCAACAAAATAAAAAAATATATTTTTTCTTTAAAGAAAATGAATTAATTAATTATGAATGAATATAAAATGATAAATGTATTTGTTAATTTATTTATTTTAAACTATTACATTATTATTTATAATCTACATTTAATCTATATAAATTAAAATATCATCTATGTTTTATATTTATGTACAATATATATGAATTATTTTAAGATATAAATTATAAAACAATTAAAGAACAAACTAATTTATATTTAAAAAGAAAAGAAAACTAAATTATTACATATTTTATATATTCATATATATATATGTATTTAAAAAATATATACACACAATATTACACATACAGCTGTTTTCTAGAAAGCTGATTTGAAAGTAATGAATATTTTGGGTTTGTTCCCCTGGAAGAAAAAAATACAGTCCTGTTGCCATGGAAATAAGGTCACAACACAATGTAAAGCAATACAAACAAACAAAAAATAAATACATCTGAAACTGTCATAAAATTGTTTCATTTACTTCATACTTTGATTTTGGGATGAAATATGGTTAGGACAGGAGAGTAAGTTTGCCACTACAGCACTAACTACAGCATAAACATAAATAAATGCATACTCATGCATCCCAGAGCAATATTGCAAAAGACACTGGCATCCACCTGGAAGAAAGAAATCACGTGGTTGTCTTGTTTCAGCTATTTATTTCAAGGTCAAAAACGCCAAATTATTTCCAAAACCTTGCTTGAAACAAACCATGACCTCAATGTGCACTTCACTCTATTCATTATAATGACATCCATTATTTACAAGCTCATCAGAAAACATGTTTAAGCTTGTCTGTTCCAAATGGGTTGGCTTTACCGGATACTGGCTGCTCGCAGAACCACAGTGACCTGACACATATTAACGCCTACAGACAAGCAACGGCATCCTAAAGACGGGACACATGATTGCTGTCCCGCAGGCTTCAAACATTTCAGCCTTGGGAGGCATGTCAGCGAAGATCAGCCATCCTGTTCAACACCAATGCAACTAATGCAAATCATTGTTGGTTTTTAGAGCTTTGAAAGCAGATGAACTAGAGCCAAAATCAACAGTAATGCCATGTTTCACCGGGTCATTCGGGATCGATGCAAAGCCTCTGGGTTCATTTGCATTTTGCAAACGTTGCGATTTTTTCCAATACTTCAAAGAAGAACAGTCTATTTTGTTGGACTCTAAACCTCCTTGAACCACATTTTCAATAACCTTTAAGGCATTTTGACAGTAACACAACATCTCAAGCAGGACAACCATCCTGAATAGAGACAATCAGACTTGATAATTATATAGAAAAGAGCAGCAATAACAGTTAGCTAAACTTCTCTTTTTGTGTTCCACAGATAAAAGAAAGTCATACAAATTTGACATGAGGATGAGTAAAAGATGGCACAATTGGCATAATTTGTCGCCTTTGTGCAACTTATGAGCATAACACAACACATCCTACTAAATAAATGGCATCTAAAGGTGGCATCTTGACAGTATACTTTAAAAAACAGGACAATCACCCAAAATTGGCCAGTTCTTGTCATCTGATTTCACCAAGACTTGACAATTATGAGAAGAGGACAAGATTGGTGTGCCAGCATTTCATTTGAACACTATTTGTGGCATTTCACAAAGGTCATTTACAAAAAAAACAAAAAAATTAAAACCTCTATTATAAAATATGCGACTGTTAATCTGATGATGGTCAGAGATGGATGGGAATGGGTATGTGTCTCCATTATACAGAAGAGCAGATCTCTGGAGACAGTTTGATCTATTGGACCTCTGGGAATAAACAGTGTCGGATGAGTTAAGCTGGCCTGCTACATCACAGTCATAGATCTACACGTCCAAACTGATCAATCAATATGGAAGCATTAATCTGGCCAAGTGATGTGGTAACACATCCAGGACAGACTGATTAGAAAATGAAATACGTCCTCCTACTCGCCTTGAGCTGGGAGATTCACAGCATTTAGGATGGGAGGGAAAATACCTCTGCTTAAACCCACACACAAACATGGATTACACATTAATGAAACTAAATTGTTTAAACAGAATTACTGGTGACACACTTAGGCTGTGCTATTAAATTACTGACTCTGTAATTACAGCCCTTTAAAAGCAATGTGAAAAAAGGGAAAGTAGGCTAGAAGTGTTAACAACAATTATGCTCTTCATATCATTTTTAATGACAGTTTGTAGCTCTAGAATCTTGTATGTAGGCCTCCAAAGCAAATAAACGCAAATGAATGTGTGTCGCTGGGTGGTGAGCATGGATTTATTGCTTCACAAAACTTGCTGTTTCTCCTCTAAGGTCCCAAAGACTTGTGAAAGCTTGTGAAAGAGGCACCAAACATGTCATTCCCATGATCCTTAACAATTCTGAGCTGAAACCCCACACAAAATATAAAAAAGCAACTGCCAATTATGAACAGACATACAGGGACAATGAGTCTCCAAAACCGTAAACACAGCATTTAAAGGAACATTCCACTAAAAGAGTAAAATGCACATTCAGGCTTGGCAACAATGATGCATCATGCAAGATCACCTGATGTATCTAACATTAAACCTGTCACAATACTTACTGATAGATGTTTGTATGAGATGTTATAATAATGATTTGTCACTTGTTATTACTTTTAATAAATGTGCATATCTAACTTAGTTTTTCTGACTTTTAGAGTACACTAGATTATAGAACACATCAGAGCTAACAGACATCGACCAAAAAACACAAAACTCTGAGGTCTGTAATTCTCAGTCAAAATAGAAGAATAAAAAGTGGTTCCAAATATCAACATATGGTGCTAAAAATATGAGCAAACTATAAAATGTATATATTATATATAAATTTAATGTATAATAAACATGATAATATATAAAATGTATAATTTAACAAATTATTTACTGTATATACCTTAAAATAATGTCATATTTAAAAAAAAATTATATATAATAAAAATAAGATACAATTGGAATCCAATATTTTGGAAATGTAATTCAAGGGCAAAGCACCGAATAATTTGACAAAACTATCAAATGACTTTAGAGGATTTGAAATACAGCACTCATATTGACTGCTTTTTCATACTTTCATAATAATTTTCTTTGGCTTAGCAGCCCCAGTTCCAATTTATTGTCATCACATGTGCAAGATCAGCCTCACTTTTTTGCTAAACTTCTCATACAGGTCTGAAACAACATGAGGGTGAGTAAATGACGAGAGAATTGTTATTATTTTGGCTGAACAGTGCTTTCAATCAACAAGGTGACTGCAACACAACACATCCTACAGAATAAACTCCATCTGAGCTGTCAGTCTGGTTTCTAACAAGTAGGAGTGTCATCAAGTCGTCTGCCTCAGAGTTATTTGTCATTAATCTAGAGGTTATTCTCTCTGCCTCTTTATCTGCCCACACTTGGTGGCCACATGTTGTGACAGCGAGCTGCCGCCGCTCAACACGTCAAAACACCGCTGTTTGCCAAGAAACACTCTCACAAAGATCATTCCAACAAAACCAGGCTCCTTCAAGACAATAAAACACCAAAGCAGCACGTTATAAAAGAGAAAAGCAAAGTGTTAAAGAAGTGAAGTTCCTCTCCTGCTCTCCAGAGGAGAGGAGAGGGGTCGCTCTACCTTTCCCTCCATCCAGCAGAAGCAGATGTTGCTGGAGGTGCTGAGGATATCCGTAATGAAGCCCGTAACTCCCAGACGCATGGTGACGGCTCAAGAGGGACAGATGGATGGAGAGAATGAAAGCGTTGAAGATGAGAAAAGAAGGGAGGAAAGGTTTGGGTCCCTGGATGTAGTCAGAGCAGAGAGTGAGGCACGAGTGGGAGAGAAGAGGAGAAAGAGAGAGAAAGAGTGAAAGAGAGAAAGAGAGGGAGAAGGTTGTTGCCTCCATTCTCTCGCATAGGACCTATGCGATTCGAATGCACACACACACACACACACACAACAGGTGCAACCCCGAACCAGCCAGCCAATGGCAACTGTCCTCCCCCTCTACACACACACACACACACACAGAGTCATAAGCCTTGATTCTAGCTGACATGCTCTCTCTCACACACATAAACATGCATCCAATAACACAGTCAGCCCTCTGCACACTGTAGGGTGTCTCTGTGTAAATCTTCTTCAGTGTGTGGATCTGACATACAGGATATAGAACACACACGATGCTCTTTCTAACAAACACACACTCTCATAAACAAAGTTGTAAAAACAAATACAAAGCATTTATTAAGCATAATGAAGGCAATGGGGTTGCTTGATTGTTCAAAATAGCTTCTTTTGTGTTCCAAAGGAAACACGTACAGGTTTGTAATGACACAAAGATAAAAAAAGATATATATGATGAGACTTATGTTCACACATACATTAACATTCAAAAGTTTGGGATCGGTAAGGTTTTTGAAAGTCTCTTAAGTTTAGGCAACCTGAATTTACTTGATCAAAAATAACTGTATATAGTTTTACATTTCAAAATATGTATATTTTTCTATTTCGTATATATTAAAATGTACAATGTATTCACTCCAGGCTTCAATGTCACATGATCCATGATACATTTTTCTAATATGCTGATTTGTTGCTTAAATACTTCTTCTTATTATTATCAGTGTTGAAAATGGTTGTACTCTTTAATATTAATACCAAAATAAAACTATTTTCATGATTCAAACAAACTTCAATGGACATTTTTTATTTGTATATTATATATATTTTGTAACAATGAAAAAAAAAAGATAGATTTAATACATCCTTGCTGAATAAAAGTATTATTTTCTGTCCATATCCTGTCATATAATAAAGTCAAGTGTCTGGAAGATGTTTTTTTTTTTTTTTTTAATGATTTAGGATGCATACATCTGGCCACATACAGCCATCACGATGCTTGATAAGCCATGCCAGAGACTGACAATGTTCTGGAAGAGTTTGAGTGTAACCACATACAGTAAAATTTATATTTAATAAATAAATAAATAAAAGCAACACAAAGGCTCCCAAAACCTCAAGATTTTTTTTTCTGCAGAGTTAAGCTCCTCTCATCTTTTCTTCATACAGTATATGCAAATATCTTGTGTTCTTGCTTGCTGCTTGTCCTCCAGTCAGTGTCAGAGTGACAGCACTGAACTGTTCTGAGAGGGCTTTCCATTGGTCTCGCAGGACTATGCGTGGGTAAACTGACCCCCTGAAACAAACCCTAAATTCATGTCAAATGTCACATCACTTAAGCCTCAAATTACATTTGCTTAACTTTTACATCTACTGATTGTAGTATGGAGGAAAACATTCAGATCTGGTTAAAAGTATACGAAGCCTGAAAGCAGGATCCTGACCATTCACTATATGAGATGCTTTGTAAAGTAGCTGTCATGACACTTATTGGGCGTCCTTTTCTATCTGTCGGCCTTTGTAGATGGATAAACAGATGTAGGGAAAAATATACTGATCACAATTCATTATGAAAAAAATAAAACACCAGTTGCTATTCAGCATGTAAATTTCTTTTTTATGTTAAAGGAAAAAATCACTAAAAAAACCCCCTGTTTTTTCCAGATTTTTGAGCGTCAGATAATTAAGGCTTTTCCAGGTCAAGATGCTTGTTTCAATTTGCTATGTCATTTTTAAATGCATAAGAAGGTCCATCAAGCCGGTCTGTAGTTTTTCATCTTTAATCTAAAAAATTACTTAAAAAAGAGAAAAATCACACTTGAAAAATGTAAAAACAAATAGCAAAAAAACGTAAAAAAATCTTTTTAACAAGCACCTGAATTAACTGACTAAAAACAATAAATCCAATAAAAAAAAATATTTGTAGGCCTATATTTCGTTACACACACATCTTCATGTCTCAATCTCTTTTCTTTAGGAAAGTCATAAAAAAAGTCATTTTTCTTTTGCTATTGGGGCAATATATAGCTATATAGATTCAATTCACCAATAATGAAGTTTACCCTGCTGTAATGACTTCTGCATCTGAAAACCCTGGAAATGTGAAAAAAGGACCACGGCCATCATTCGGTAATAAATAGGCTTTGCATTTTGCTTAAGACTGACTATTTTAAACATCAAAAGAAATGGAAGGCAAGAAATTCTATGAATGCTAAACAAAAAATAAAATCAGCCCGTAGAGTCTTATATTTTCATGCCTTCATTCTTCATTCCAAATAAAATACAGCAGCCCATTAAGACACACAATTCCATTTTATATTAAACCAACCGCAATCTGGCGGGAAAAGAACATTTGTCTTTCTACTCCTTGGAGACTCATTTGAGCACATTATCATAAATCAGGATCGATTATATAAATAGAGACCTAAAATAACCACATCAGCATTTCTGTGAGGTGTGACTCTCGGCAACAAGTCATCTTTTATTTTCCTTTTCGCTCACCTGCACTAAACACACACACACAGAGAGACTGACACAAACACACACTTACTCATGAGATTTCCAGAGTCTTCGAGGGGGAGGAAGGAATTCTCGTTTGTTGAGTGGCACGATGCCAACAGCCGCTTGCATGACGGTAAAAAACTTCTTGCACTTCATCTTTGATGGGTTGTTCATGTGGTTACGAGAAACAACAACCACAACACACTCGTCTACACTCGTCTGTGGCTCTGTGGACCTTGTCCAAACATATCTTTTGTCTTAAAAAAAAAGGAAAAGGGACATTGATTTAGAGATCTGTGTGTGGCTGTTATCCTTACATAATTCAGGAAAGACCTTTACAACATCAGACAAATGAAAACGGACTAGAGGGATAATTGTGTTACTAAGCTCGTGGAGATAATGCAGACTTTCCATTCTCTTTAATCCGTAACTGCGGCTCAAAATGTCCTTACGTGCATTTAACACTGATCCCGCAAGAAAACACAATGCCTCTTGTTGTTCTCACCCTAATGGCATTCAAATGAACAGATACAGACAGTACAGTTAGGGATAGACATGATTACAAGCACATTATGGGCTAAACCTAGTTAAACCCAAAGGAGTGATCGCGCATGTACGCACAGACTCGGCCACAAACACGTGTAACATGAAGTGGAAAAAAAGTGTGGGACGAGTAATCACTTGTCAGGGTTGTAGGCACTGTGCCAACGTGAGCTTTGGAAATGAAATTACTCGGCGGCGGTCTGTGCGGGCGGATTATGTTCACGTTGGTTACGAGCACAAAGTGGGATTTCGCTGTTTAAGAGCTTGAGGTGAGATGGGGAGAGAATGCCATGAATTAAATCTATGAATAGGTCTGCTTTGGAAGCACAGATGTATCGCAATGAGCCGGTGGCAATGAAAGGATTTGACAGCATTTTCTCACGGCACATACAAACCCATAAAAGCTTATGATGTTACGGCAGTAATAGGCTATATGATTTAATAATCATAAGATGTTATCCTTTATGCACGGATTAGTAGCATTAGGTGCTACTGTAGATGCTGACCAAGCAAACAACATCATTGTATTTGTTCAATATTATGAGTGATACTTGCTAAGGGAAAGCATTATATACTCATATAAAGTATAATACCTATATGTATGTAGGCCTGTAACTTGTAGGCCTGGATTAGTATTATTTTCAGGAAGACTGAATTATATTTAGTTGCTTGTTCTTGTTCTGGACAGTTGGTGCAAAGGATGAATGAAAGCCTAACTAAGGGCTCGTCCAAGCAATAGGAATTCTGTAATTCTGTCATCATTTACTCACACTGATGTCCTTCAAACCTGTATGACTTTCTGTATTTTGGGAATCATTAAAGATGAAACCTGTATGTTTTAGATTTTTCAAAGTTTTTTTTTTTTTTAAGATTTACAGTGTTCTATCACAGATACTTGGTTTCTTTTGAATTGGGACAGTAAGCACACTTAGCAACACCCTAGCAACCACCCAGATTAACCCCTAGCAATGACAGTGTAAAAAAAGTTATTTTTGGACCTCACTGACTTTCATTGTATATTTACAAATGCACACTGAACAATACTACATGATGATGAGAAAATTATTACAGAAGTTATGTTTTTAGGTGAACAATCCTTTAACTTGAAGTTTGATGTACATATGAGCAAAAGTGTTAGCAAACAACAATAATTATCAGAAACACACAATGAAAACATCCATAAAACCCAACAATTCTCCTGAAAAGACAGGTTGAATGACTTCAATAGCCCAAAAAATAATTCAGATCGATAATTAACGTGCATGATATGGATATGGACAAGGTCAATCTCATTCACAGCACAGACAACACCAAGGAGACAAAGGCAGAGACGAAAGAGGTAGTGTGTGTTTTTGTGTGTGTGTGTGTTGGTGTGGGGATCATCCTCATTTGATTACAAGTCATGATCCTCTTGCTGGGAGTCAGCTGGTCTGGAGTCAGCAGTATTCTCGCACATGTGCAACTCTGCTTCTGCTAAATCAATCAATGCCGACTTGGAAATATTAAGCACTTGCATTTACATGCAATACAATGCTCAAGCAATATGCCCTTAAGCAGATACCCTGCTGTGTAACATTGAAGACCTTCATGCATCAGACTCATTTCTCCACATGCACTAACTTTGATTAAAGTGAACTGAAATATAAAGCATGAACTCACATTGAGATTGAGAATTTGCAGGCAATTTGAGTGTTTCATCTTGGTAATAAAATCTGCCCTTTTAACATCCAGGCATTGACTTTTGCATGGCATCTTACACAAAAAAGGTGTATTCATAGACCTTAGTCAGAGTAGACACCATACTGGATGAAAATGAGGCTGTGAGAGATTGAATTACAGTCAATGTCATGCATTGTTTAAAGGTAGATAATTCTATAACTCAACTTTCAAAATTGTCTAAAAGTATTTCTATTATCAGCTGGTCATGTGATCTTAACATGGCCGCTAACAGGAGGATTTTTAATTCATGTTATGGGAGTTATTTTTAAATATATATTTGTGAAAAGTACTATGCATTTCTTCAGGTGTAATATTTATATATTATATATAAATACACACACATACATGTATATATTTAAGAAATTATCACATGTATGTGTGTGTCTGTGTGTGAATGATTTAGATTAGATTAGATTCAGCTTTATTGTCACTGTGCAAGTACAGAGCCAATGAAATGCAATTAGCATCTAACCAGAAGAGCAAATAACAAAGTATATAAATATAGAATGTGTGTCAAGCTTATATAACGCAAGTTATGAGGTAAAAGGGCAGAGATAAGCTCAATGCAAATGACTGTTCAACATAGCTTGCAAAGGAAGTATAAACAGAAGGTGCATTATACAGTGAGGTACGTAAAACAGCATATGTTCATAATGGCAAGTGGAAATGTGCAAAGGAATGTCCAAAATAACAGAGGGAATAATAAGAACATTGTGATTGAGGAGTGCAAACAGGTTATTGTACAGTGCAGTTTACAATGTATATTATAAATAAATATAGTACATATATTTTTTAAATATATACATGTATGTGTATTTATATATGCATATAAATAAACACAGTACAGACATACACAAACTATTATTTTGGATATGATTAATCAATTTGACAGCACTAATATATATATATATATATATATATATATATATATATATATATATATATATATATATATATATATATATAGTACTATTGACAATTATATTACATTTGATAAAAGGATTTTCAAATCATGTCCTGTATGCTATGGATAAAACATTGTATGGGTTTGGAATGACATTTTGACAAATGACAAATTTTGGGAAAACTATTAATACAGCTCAATCAAAAAGCAACGAAAGTAATACAGAAATAGAGCACAGTACATGATGACAGAGCTACTGTGCGTTTCATGACAGAAGTCACAGGAGTGAACTGTATTTGTTTGGGCTCAGTGCCAGTAACAGAGGTGACCCTGTCACAACACTTTGCCTCTTAAATTAGTGTGAGCACCCTGAGGACGTGCTGATTACTCCTTTCATTACAACCGCTAAGAGCTAAATAGCAAATGGGTGACAATTATCTGCTTGTGCTGGTGTCAGGCTGTGAACTAATAATCACTGCTAAAATCAACTGGTACAGCATAATGGCCAAAAATATGCTAAATATGCAAGTATTTGTCTGTAAAATGCTGATTGTGATTTATTCAAGCGAATCATGTTCTTGAATCAACATCTCAGCTAATGGCATTACTATCAGCCAGTGTTAGGTTCAGAATGTCTTTTTTAGCTGGTTAGCATGGGCTAATTAATTGCTATTGGTAAATGCAACCAAAAACAAAACTTTTCTCCACTGACAGCAATTCAGAAATGACATTATTGCCAAAAAAAAAAAAAAAAATGTTTTCAAAATTGATAAATAGCAAGAAATGTTTCTTGAGCATCAAATCATGATTTCTGAAGGATCATGTGACACTGAAGACTTGAGTAAAGGACCATTCACACCAAGAACGATAACTATAAAGGTAACGATAAAGATATAGTTCTAACAATCATTCAAAAATATTAAATAATAGCAGAGTCCACACCACAACTATAACTATAAAGGCACAGAGAAACGATATCATTGGAATCACTTTCAGAACGATTTTTTTTCCAGCTGATGAGTGATACAAACATTGACAGCTGGAGAATTTAAAGCGGCAGACGAGTGCGCAGACGATGTTGTTCAATGGTGTGGATGCTAATATCGTTATAGTTATTGGTGTGAATGGGGCTTAATGGGGCTGAAAATTCAATGTTGCATCACAGAAGTAAATTATATTTTAAAATATATTAAAATAGAAATAGGTTATTTTCAGGTATTCTTTAACAGCGCTCAAAATGCTAGCATTTTAAAACAATTCAGAACTGACTAATACTGACATCTTAGTTTTGACAACACTACTTTTTAATGTACAATTGATCAAACAAATGCAGCCTTGATAAGATTTAAAAGACTTCTATCAATATATCTTTAAATTCTTACTGATTTCAAATGTTTAAATGGGAATGTAAATCACAAATATTCCATATAATGATATTTTAACAAATGTTTGCTAGTGACTGACTTTTGAAAGTTCTTGCATCATTGCTGCTCTTGCATTATAAAAACTTGCATGAAGCCCAACAAACAATAAGTGAGTAGATGCTTCACAACAGCCAGTAATGCAAAAGATGTTATTTCAGGGCCGATAAAAGCTGTCGATCCAAGTATTGGCTACATGATCTACAGGAGCAAGACACAAGAGTGCACAAGAGCACTAAACGTGAGGCACAACCTTCAGATATGTGAACAAGACTAACACATCAGCTGGCTCCTCAGTGAGCAGTGGTGGACAGTAACGGAGTAGCTTTACTTCGTTACTGTACTTAAGTACATTTTTCAAGTATCTGTACTTTACTGAAGTAGTTTTATTTTGAGTAACTTTTACTTTTACTTCACTACATTCCAAAGCATAAGATCGTTCTTTTAACTTCACTACATTTCATAAAACATATCGTTACTCCCTATAATATATCACGTGCTCCGACACGCAGAAGCGGTGTCTGATTCATCATGAAGGAACTGAGTCTTTTCAAAATAAACCTTTAAATCGGATCGCGAATCGCACCAAACGATTCGTTTACGAATTAGAATGATCCGATTGCAGCTGTTCTGGAGTCGACCACTCACTGATTCAAATGAACCGTTTAGTGTGAGTCTACAGAAGTAAGAACTGTGAGATATTGTGAGCGCGTGCGTCTGATGTTGCTAAAAGTAAGTTATTAATGTCGGAATTTAGGATTAATTATTGTAACTGAAAATCATATTTTTTATTATTTATTTTATATATTTTATTTTCATAATTTAGAATTATTACTGAAATACAACCTTTTTTTTGTTTCAAACAGTTCATTGAACAATAATAAATGAAGTACCTGAAGCTGACAATGAAGTAAATGCATAATAATTAGCAAAGATGATTAATTTAGCGCTGTAAACGCGCGTGTGAGGGGCGGAGACGCGCCGCGGAGCGTCAGACGCGCTTGAGGACCAAACACAGCAGAGCGGTAGGAAACTTCACTCCTCTCTCTTTTACTATAGCGATTTATTTTTAGATACGTGTTCTGAGTCTTTCATAGAGCTGTAGAGTTAGAGTTATTAGAGAAATAGAATTATTTTTTACATTCTTTGGTCGAAGTTTTCAGATCGGCAATTCGGAGCCTGTTCGCGACTCTGTTGATTCAGATCGGGACTTCACAGCCTGTTCGCGACTCGGTTGATTCAGATCGGGACTTCACAGCCTGTTTCGCGACTCGGTTGATTCAGATCGGGACTTCTGGACTTCGGAGCATTTTCGCGACTCCGTTGATTCAGATCGGCACTTCGGAGCCTGTTCGCGACTCGGTTGATTCAGATCGGGACTTCACAGCCTGTTCGCGACTCGGTTGATTCAGATCGGGACTTCTGGACTTCGGAGCATTTTCGAGACTCCGTTGATTCAGATCGGCACTTCGGAGCATGTTCGCGACTCGGTTGATTCAGATCGGCACCTCGGAGCCTGTTCGCGACTCGGTTGATTCAGATCAGGACTTCGGAGCCTGTTCGCGACTTGGTTGATTCAGATCGGCACTTCGGAGCCTGTTCCCGACTCGGTTGATTCAGATCGGCACTTCGGAGCATGTTCGCGACTCGGTTGATACCGATCGGCACTTCGGAGCCTGTTCGCGACTCGGTTGATTCAGATCAGGACTTCGGAGCCTGTTCGCGACTCGGTTGATTCAGATCGGCACTTCGGAGCATGTTCGCGACTCGGTTGATACCGATCGGCACTTCGGAGCATGTTCGCGACTCCGTTGATTCAGATCGGCACTTCGGAGCCTGTTCGCGACTCGGTTGATTCAGATCAGGACTTCGGAGCCTGTTCGCGACTCGGTTGATTCAGATCGGCACTTCGGAGCCTGTTGGCGACTCGGTTGATTCAGATTGGGATTTCGGAGCATGTTTGAGATTTTTTTTAAATTCAGATCTCGAAGCAGGAAGTGTTTGTCAAACAGTTAATTGGTGATAAATGAATATTTGAACTTGAGGCTTTTTTTTTTTTAGACGAGTAACATTAGACATGAATGTTTATTCAGAACGGTACTGAAAATAAGTAAATATTGTAGCTGATGCTAAATGTCTAGCAGGCTTGCTGGTGCTAACTTGAGGTAATTTTTATAAATAATGTCCAAATATTTTTATTCAACCACCTATATTTATATATAGATAGATAGATAGATAGATATAGATATATAGATATATAGATTACATCTGGGGAGAAAAGAAAGGATGTGATGTTCAGATCATGGTAACTACAGTAATTATCAAAGAGGGGAAGAGATGCACCCCGTTTGGCCAGGGGTGTTTTTACACCGCAGACAAGGTTTGAGAAGGAAAAAAATCATTAAGAAAATATAATTATATTTTCCTTAAGATGTTCTTCCTAACTTCAGGCCTTATTATCTTGTCATATATAACTGTGGTGTTCTGTAAAACCACAAACTTTAAAATACTTTTTTCTTACTGGTGAAGATCAGATTATCATCTCTGTTTTCTCTCAGGTACATCACAGTGTAAGCTTCACAGTGAACATTACTCTAATAAGCGTAGTCCATATCAACAACAAAAATATATCTTGACTCCATATAGTGGTTATTTTGGAAAAAATCCCAGGTATTTTGAGCAGTAGGATTATAAAAAAAAAAAAAATTTGCTAATATAAAATTAAATTAGCCAATATAAAATTGCAAACATCTATCTTTCAGTACTTTTTTACTTAAGTACATACAAAATTGAGTACTTTTGTACTTTCACTTGAGTAAAATTGAAAAAGGAGTACTTTTACTGGAGTAATATTTTATTATTCGTATCTGTACTTTTACTCAAGTACTTGATTTGTGTACTTCGTCCACCACTGTCAGTGAGGGGGAGGAGTGTCAAGGACAAAATCTCCTGGAGGAAAATAAATAAATAAATAAATCTATCGCTCCAACCATTTTTGGTCAATTAAAGCAGTGCTTTGGCTTTACTCCACGTCTCCACCACGGCTTACTGTACACTGCTGCTGTGAGCATTAGAGCGTGGAAAGTGCATAAGGGTCATTTTGATGATGAATTATGGAATTCTTGGATTTAGGGGAACAGATTACCTCTTATAAGTGTTGTACTGGCCGAATGGACACCATCTCACTAGGAAGGGCACCGATCATATAAAATCAGCGTATACAATATGCTACACATGCACTTTCAGCAGAACACATATGTAAGCACAGTCATGACTTCAAAGGTGCAATAGGAGATCTTGGAAAATCCTAACATTAGCCTGATAGCACTGAAAGGGAATATGCAATCACTGTCCAAAGCTACCTCTTCCGGTTCCCAACAGTCAGCAGAAGTGAAAACAAAAAGGGTTTATTACGTTTGAAATCTGGATATTTATCTTACAAAAATGCATGGATTCGCTTCGGGGAGCTTTTTTCACCCCCCGGAGTCATGTGAGGGAAATTTTATTACAGATGCGTGCACTTCATTTCACATCTTCTGAACAGTTGACAACAAACACCCGCTTACCCCCATTGAAAGGCTTGGAACAGCAAGGACAATTTTTAATATAACTTCGAATGGATTATTTTTAAAGAGGAAATACACCTAGGATGCTTCGAGGGTGAGTAGAAAATGGAATTGTCATTCTCAGGTGAACTAACCATTTAGTGAATCACTAGCCAATTATTTGTAATAACTTCTTCTCAAATCAGTGTTAATAAATTCCAATTGTGACAACTTACACCATATAGTGAGACAACATGCCCCACTACCATTGGGCTTTATTCAGGAAACATGAGTCGAATGAATCCGTGTTAATTGTTTATAAAACTATTCTTACATAGTGTCAAGTGTCACTTTCAATTAAGTTCAACTATTTTTGCAATTGTTGCAATTTTATAATCCTTTATTTTCTAAATCAGTGATCTTCAAATCTGGCTCGCGAGATCCACTTTCCTGCAGAGATTAGCTTTACTTTTTAAAAATGGTTCATGCCATCAGACCATTGAAATGAATGAATTCAAAAAGTTAATTTAAAAAGGTGAAAAACAGGAAATGATGACGAGTTAAAGCACTTACAGTACCTGCACACTTCCTCCATATACATATTTTAAACATATCAATTATGTGGTGATATGCACTAAGTATGTAAATAACCATTGAACTTGGTTTATCCCAAGGTTTTTTTCCCTCCATTTCTGTCACCAGTGGAGTTTTGGCTCCTTGCCTGTCACCTTTGGCTTGCTTATGCTTTATTTCTGGCAATATCATTGGCTTATTTGCATAGACACTATTGGAAGAGAGTTGAACTGGATGATGACATCACTGAATCATCAATGAACTGAATTTAACTAAAAAATTGACATTTGTTATTGTCCTCTTGCATTATTGACTAATTATTTTCCCGTTTGACAGTGTCAAGCTGCTTTGACAATCTCTATTGTTTAAAGCGCCATATAAATAAAAGTGACTTGACTTGGCTCTTTCTTATAATTCTGACCATACCTTAACTGAAATTCTCAAATGCAAACTATAGAACAGTTTCCATTTGGATATTGTAGAAATCACTTTGATAACTAGCATAATCATGGGTTGCAACAACAAAGAAATGAAATTTACAGATTTTGAGCTGGAGCTCAAACAACGTGTGCTGATTAACATTCAACAAATTCTAATTACGCAGTTTCTTTTGATGAGGAATAAATTCCAAACAGCCCACATGATGATCTCTATACAGTACAGTTGAGTCATCTGAAGTGCTTCAGGCCTTTAGTTCATTCATTGCATTGTTGTATCTGAGTGAAATAACAAGAAAAGACAAGACTCACCTGATTTGAAGAACAGTTCCTTTTTCTTCTGTACAACATTGAATCCTCAATACAAAAAACTCATTATTGCATTATTGCACAAGTGTTTTGGGCCTCTTATGTTGTCTGACATAACAGGTCATTTGGGTACATTTTTCCAAGTCGCTTTGTATTTTTAGCTCAATGTTTTCATGATATTCCTGAATGGTTACATTAGACTACATTCTTCTGAGAAATGCTCTGCCGAGGGTGATGTTTGATGTCCAGGAACGGCGCCGAGATGACAGCAAAACATGCGTGAGCTCAGGGAATCTTTCACACTTCCTTTGCTTGTTTGGAGCAAAACCACTCAATTGACATCAGAGTTCAGTGATAAATCCATGTTCCCATGGAAACTTCATTCTATTTTTGGGCCTGCAAGTCCAGCTCTATAATAGATATTTGCATATTCATGTCTGGTAGACAAGATGCTTAAGGGACACTTTAGCTCAAAGACAGAGAGTGTTAAGGCTTTTACAAAAATGTAAAAGCAGCTAGTGCAGTTACTATAAAAAAAACTTCTCAAAGTAAAATCTCAGAGTAATTGGTCTTGAATCTTTATATCAAAGTGTAACACTGAAATCACTCAAACACCTTCCAAAATAAAACTTACAACTAAAAATCTGCTTAGAGATACTAGTCTAAAACATTTTCTTAAAAAGAAAAAAAAACTATATATAATAACAATAGTATAACATAACTAAAATAAAGTATTATTATTGTACATGTATTTATGATAATACATTATTATTATTAATACATAATGTAATATAAAATTATAAATTATTAAACTTTAAACTTAAGTAAAAATGTAAATTAAACAAATCATAAATCAAAATATGAAATCTATTTAACTATAATATTAATGATAATGTAAATGTTTTAATAAATATGAACAAATATGATTTACTATACTAGATAAAAAATATTAACTATATTAGGATTAAATATTATTATTTGTAGTAATACTAATAACCATTAAGATGGATTATTTAGATTTATTATTTATGAATTAAGTTTGCATTTTTTATTAAGAACTATATTATGCTTTATGTGTATAGGTTATATTATTTTATTATTTTATGATTATTATTACTACTAACTGATACAATTAACCATGAACCACAATGTATATACAATCAAAATAAAACAACATTCTAATTTATTTAATATTTTATTCACATAGGCATCAACGGTTAAATACATCAGACATCAGAACTGTGGTGCATTCCATTAATGCAACCCCAATTAAGACAACAAACATATCAGAGCAATCCATCTCATATTTCAACATTTGCATGGACGGCGTGTCAAGTTAACGTTGTGATATATGGGCTATTATGTTAAGAGGCGTCTAAGGAGTAATAAATTAACTATGTTCTATCACCAGTTAATGACACAGCGGATAGATGCTACATTACTGGTAAAGCTCTGAGGAATATGATCAGATGTGATGCCGTTATTCACAGAAAACTCTTGAATAAAGGCTCTGGCTGGGGGCTTTTAAAGCAAAAACTTCTCCATCTGTCGGTCATAATCCCCTTCTTTTCCCGCATCTAGCCAGCAGCCTCTAGTTCAAGCAGGGCCAGACGTGCAGATAAATCCAGCCTCCAAAAAACTATCTGTGTCCATTTGTCTTCTTCAACTGGTTTAAGAGCCATTAAATGTGATCTCTTTAATCTGTTTTTAATCTAACCAGGTACAGTTTTACAGGGATTTGAGTATGAGAGCACTTTCTGCTGTTCTGAGTGCATTTAAAGCTTATAATTACACACAGGTTTGATGTAGACAAATAAATCTTCTCTACGGTTTATTCAAGGTCTATACTTGTTTGGGACTTGTACTTGTTTAATATAATACTTAATACTTTAACTTCATAATCAAATCTGCACATCTGGTCCTGCCTTTGGGAATTTGTAGGGGGTTGATTTGTAGGTCTTCATGCAAAAAGAGGCAAAAAAGGTGTTCTTTTTGGACATTAGCTAGAGTTTTGAATTCTTACACTTATTGTTTAACCCAAAAGATCACGCGAGTCACAAGAGAACTGGTGTGGAGAGAATCTATAACGGTGTCTGTTCTTCACATTGGTCTCATCATGAATGGATGAGATGTGACAGGTCTATATTTGATTTGAAGATGACAGACAACTCTTCGGAGAGCAGATTATGCAATGCCATGCCATCGTGAGCGTACACCCATCGCTCTCCCGTCCAATCATAGCGCTTTGGACCGCTGAGAAAAGAAACATTCAGAAATGTCTGATACAGCTGAAAACTGAATATACAGTAATTGCTCTAATTATGTTACACTGTAAATACATAATGCAAGAAATACCATTTCTAAAGCCAAATAATAATATTGTTACTTTGAGTAAATAAAGTATGTTAGCAAGAAATGTGATGATTCAGTTCTAACTCTTTTAAATAAATTTGATTGAACTGTTAAGGATAGCATATGAACATTCACAAATGAGTGTCTAACCTTATCGGCGAGGACAGCCAAATCTGTCGGTTGGGTGTCTGTTTGTTGATAACGTATGTACCGAGGTCAGAGCCCACTTTCATTGTCAGCACTCCATTCTGTTAACATACATGTAATCATATAATGGCTTCAACACTAAAATGTCACCACTAACAGGAATAACAACCTTGAATGGATGAAAGATTATTTTTAAATAATACTTATATTTATAACTTATATTTATAATTCATAATTACTACTGTTAAAATTACAATATTTTAAAATAAATTTATTTATTTATAATGAATTTTATTTTTAAAGAATCCCAAATTTTCTTTAAATATTTTTTAGATGATATTTATAGTACATATACACAAACACATACAGTGAGATCAAAATTAGAGAACAATCTACAAATACTTGATTTTTTTTCTCAAATATTGTTTGTCTTCATTGCAAGTTTGAAGGAATAATAGCATTTTTCCAAACATTTCATATATGTATGTTAAAAAAGTAAACCATTCATTTTAAAACATTATTTATGCATTTTCAGTTTTACTTTGTAAATGCATTTATGGAGCCTCTGATCGTCATTAAACCGTCTGAGTAAGTACATCTAAATGGCACTTTTGATGCAGCTTCTGTGTTTCCTCTGCAGTGGAAAGATGGAGTTTGTTGATACTGATTTCATTTGAATGGTAACAACCACAGTGTCTTACTGTTCTAACTGAATGTACTGATACAATTTAAGAATTTGACAAATGATTACACATACATTAATAAGGTTATATAAAGGTATTGCCCTTCATAAAGTTAAAAATGTTTAAAGCAAATATCACAAATATCCTGATTAAAAGGAAGACCTGGAAGAGCACTGATGAGACTATTGCTTTGGAATGAATTACATTTATGGCAAAAAATTAACGGGATGCCTGCAGCTGTCTGTGTTTGCTGGTTGCACGTGAGGCTATAGAGAGGTGTAAAAACTGGCTGCTAAGAGTAAGTAGCTGACAGGAAAATCACTGTGAATGACCAATCAATCTGTCACCAGGGCCTGCTGGCCACCCACCAGACAATTACATTTAACTGAAATGAGTTCATGGACTTAATCGTCCACTGAGTTTGAGTTGATGTTAAATAAATAAACAAAAATCTGTGTTTATGTGTTTATGTGTGTGTGTGTGTGTGTGTGTGTGTGTGTGTGTGTGAGAGGGAAAAGATTGAAAGTGGCATTAGTCCAATCTAACAATAACATGCTAAAAGCGGTTTAAAGCCTTCATAAATCCTGCAGGAGATGTGCATTTTCTCTGTATGGTACTGCAACAAAGGCTGCTTCACAAATAGCTTTTTTTGCAGTAAACTCTTAACAGAAGTCATGCAGGAGCACTCAACAATAACACTCAAAAAAAAAAAAAAAAACTATTTTCATATAAAAGAAGAAGAGAATAGACACCATCATAAAAGTTTTAGGACTCCTTTTTCACAATAAAGAGCAACAATTTAATTGCAGTGTTACACAAAAAGGCTGGGGATATAAAGCTCAGAAAAATGGGTTACATGACAGGTGAAGTGTACAACTTTAAGTAAAGATGAGAAATGACAACTCCAAATCATGCCAAAAATATTTTTAATTAAAAGAGAAATTGCAATTTTATAAACTTGCTCATTTTAACTCTACTTTAGTAACGACACTGGTCTATATCAATTGATCAAAGCATAATAACTATAATATCATACATCTGAAATCAATTTACACCTCCAAATAGCTTACTGAAGAACCTGGTTCATCCAAAGAAATGGGTTGCAAACAGCCTAATGTAGACCAACATTGACCCCTACTGGACATCTAGGCACAAAATCTTTTCAAAGGGTTGAGATGTAAAAGCACCACAGGGACATATCCTGTAAGGATGTGAGAATATGGGCATTTGTACTTACAGAGAAGACAATGTCATAGTCCATTCCAGTGAAGCTCTCATCTGTGAGGTCTTCAAAATAGTCAGCCAATGCGTCCAGTGTCTCTTCTGCCAGTCTCTCATATTCTGTCTCTGTTAGTTCTCTATACAAAACAATCACTGTGCATGTTAAAAAGATAATGGTTTTCAATAACTGCAAAAATACAAGTGAAATTGATGCTAACGTGTAAATAATAAATGAGAAAAAGAAGTGGTTTATTAATAGTTGTCTGTATTAACAATATTTGTTTAATTTGTATGGTATGCTTTCTGTGCTAAAAACTTTGCATTGAATATTATTTGAATGTGAGCAATAAAAAGATTATGAGGTTGACATTGCTGGGACTTTTGGTATATAAACAAATAACTTTTTTTTAACACCCTAACAAAATACAATCTAGACAATTGCAATTATTTGAACAACAATCTTACAATGAACGAACCCTGACCAATGCAATGATAAATCATAAACAGTAAATCTTATTGCATGATAAAAATACAAGCAATATTGTAAATATTATTCTCTGTAACGATAATGGTAAATCACAACTTGTATATCATATTGTATTATAAATTTAAAAGGAATATTGCAAATATTGTGTTTGTGCTTTTTCACTGATAAGTACAAGACTAAACTTTAACCTGAGAATTTAGTAAACACTATTTACCTGAAGTGAAGTGCATTTTTTTCTCCAAGCGGTGCGCTTAAATGGAGTTCTCTTTTCTTCAGAATCCAATCAAACCACTTGAAAAGATTTAAAAACCAGATAATACGGGGAAAATAGGTTAATTTAAACTTTTACACATTTTGAGACTTGATTTAGAAATATAAAAAGGCACAAAAGCTCTGTGTTACCTGTGAATGTCCTCCACATACACTGGTCCTTGTAACGGTCTTTGGTGAAGAAATACTCCTAAATCTGCCACCACATATCAACTAAAACAAATGAATCACAAATAAAACAGACTTTCAAAACAATACTCTGACAACTAAAACACAAGCAGTTGCACTAATTAAAGTTATCAAAATTGGAATACAATTCAGCATAAAATATTACAATCAAGTAATTATATTGCAAACATCCTGAAACATCCTAGGGTTTGTTTAACAGGCAAAGTTTTTTTGTTTTTATTTGCACCTAAATAAAATATATCGAGCCAGTAAAGTTGTCTGTGTCATGTCTGTCCAGATCTCATATAATCATATCCAGTTCTTATATAATAGATTTGTCTATTTAAAATACAAAAGTAAGAGACAAAAAAAGATTCTATGATAAGAGACATGCATATATCTCATCATAATTCAGTCATGCTAACCAGCAACAATCGTTTGTTTACAGCTCACTCACATAAAGTCCACTTCTCATTGTTGACAGTCTGGAGGCTTGTTGGTGACATTTCCATGTGGAGCTCAAGCTAAGCAGATGACAATAACATTTAGTTAACCTTGACATAGCTTCTAAAAGGATGCAAGTCTCCGGCTAATCAGTCCGATTGCATATGCCGCTTTGACAGACCTCATGACATTTCAAAATACAGGTCCCAACAAAATAAAAGTTTTATTAAGATTTTCGTTGTTGCTTTTTTGTTATTTTTTAAAAGTGAAATTATTATTTATTTATTTGTAAAATATATATATATTATATTATATTTAAATGTATTTTTATTTTAAATTTAAATAAATACACTTTTTTTTTTATTTCATTCAGAAAAATCTTAAACAGTTTTTAAGACAGACAGACAGACAGACAGACAGACAGACAGACAGACAGACAGACAGATAGACAGACAGATAGACAGATAGACAGATAGATAGATAGATAGATAGATAGATAGATAGATAGATAGATAGATAGATAGATAGATAGATAGATAGATAGATAGATAGATAGATAGATAGATAGATGGCACTTCAAACCAGTAGGTGGCGTCAAAGACAGCGTGTCGGCATTATTGGAATGGACAATAATATTGAATATTTCTCTGAAGTGGAGGATGAGGGCGGAGTCTCGCTGCCGTATGTCTTCAGTCCCTTCATTACCGATTCCACAAACTAAAGGAGCACTGAGTACGCTCACCTCACCTCTAGTGAGCGAAACACTACAAGTCCCGGAATATCAGTGTGTACTCAAGTCAATCTCTCTATCTCTGAAGGTAAGGCAGACCCCCCGCGCAAAAAGACATACATGCAGGTAAGATTTATTTATTTTTTTTTAAATCATGTTTATTGCGATGTAACCTGTCTGAACCTGTCAGATGGATGTACACCTGTACCAGTTCAGCGGTGTGTTCCGGTTTCATATTGGCCAGACGTCATATTTGACATGTTCATGTGCTTAATTATTGAATTTTTTTAATGCATAGCTCCATAAGTACGCATGTAGTAGGACAAAAAACAAAAAACAAAAAAAACAATAGTAGTCAATTAAAACATAATAATAATGTCACTCAAATTGTATCGTTGTATTTGTTCATTGCAAAATCATAACATAGACTGTTTTTAACTTTTAAGAGGCTACTCTCTAAGTAGCAAAATTACGTAATATTGCAGGGAAGTGTTTTCTCAGAAATATTACGAGGTCTTGTAGATGTGTTGACAACTGAAAATCTAGTGTGCAGGCTATACATTTTACAATCTAAGCCGTTTATACATTTACTCTATTTAAACGTGTCCGATTTATAAATCCTCTACAAACACATTAAAGTAGGGACTAGAGAAAGGGTCTAGTTGTCACGTGGTAAGTTGGCAGAAGGGTCCTACATCTCAGTAACTATACTGGCACAAAAGGTTAATCTGAGTTCAGGGAATTGTATCATGTGTCTCTGAACAATAACAGTGGAAATGTTAACTAGCTGTTTTTTGTAGTCAGTATGTGCATATACTGTACAAACTGAGAAATGCTCACTAAAAAGTGTGACAGTTAGCCCCCGTTTACCCTTTATTGATTAAACTTGAATGATGTCAGTGGAATAGAGCACAAGAACTACATTTCTGTCATATTGTCAATGTTTTCTTTGGTTGTATTCTTATTACTGTAGGAAACGTTTGTTTAGAAAAGTCATAAAAAAACATTTTACATGTTCATAGATGTTGTTTGCAATTTAGTAGATCTAATGAGGATAAAAGTCTCATAACTTATACACAGCCCTGACTGGAATGTTTTTTTGGACAAGTTTTGCACCTGGAGCCATGAAACCGCATGACAGCAAAGAACAATATGAGGAAGAAGAATTATTCCTCCAGTTTTTGTGGTTGCAGTCTCTTTAATCGAAGCTCAGTGTCTCTTGCGCAGATCCTTTTCCGTGTGGCTGTTCCCAAAAACCTTCTGCAACAGTACTGAACTGCATGATTCTGTATCAGAAGTTTTTCTAATTCTGAATCTTTTGTGCATTTAGTAAAATATACCGGCAAAAATATGAGGTATTTTCAGAATTAAATATTAAAATAACTTTCTACTATTTTTGCAGTTTTTTTTGGTAATATTTAATTGTATTTTAGCAGATATATCTGTAATATATCTGACTTACTAAGGATTTCTTTACAGAAAATTGAATTTAAAATTAAAAAGTTGATTACTGCGGCCACTCACATGCAATCTGATGAGGCTGTGTTTCTAAATTTATGCAAAAAGTGCTTCATGTTCTTTTTTCAGACAAGTTTCATCTGTGCCCCAGTCCTCTGTCAGTATCAGATCAATAAGCAACATCATTTCATTTCATTTTTAATCTTTCTGGAGCCTTTCAAAGCTACAGCTGAATGATGAACAGCAGTCGTGACCAGTGGTCTCACTCCCATGCACATTTTTTTTATTGCTACCACAGTGGCATGCTACATTCTTCCCTAGTATTCAGACTGCGGACAGCCAATATACAGTGGCTGACCCATACCAGATTTACCACCTCTTGGAGCATAAGATAAAAGACCACAGTTAACTAAGCTGATCTTAGATCAGTACAGAAGAGCTGGGAATGGGATGGGTGTGACATTCTCTTTTCAGCTTGATGTGTAATATACCATCTCTCTGGCTGGATTATGCCACCATAATCATTATTACACCTATACTGGGGGATTTGATGGTGACCTTTACACTAATAGAACTACTTTTGGGACAGAAAATATTAAATAGAACACACTTATTCTTGATTCTTGTGTTATTTAAGGCTCCTTTACAGAGCCTAGTTAAGACTGGTATGGTCAGGCTCTGTGCCTATACAAGATTCTGCACAATTATGCATAGCAGAATAAAAGTCATACTAAAACATGCAGCTTTGACCTACTTCAGCTCCCCTAGTATAAGTGGCAGCTCTGATGCTGCATTGGCTATTGTCATGACTTATTTCTTTTTAAAATTTTATTTCGATAAATGCTTTTATTTATTTTATTTTATTTTTAAATTTTTGTTGTTTTAATGCACATGATTTCATGTTTAAAATTATCTAAAATATTTTCATTGTAATTTTTTATTTTTTTATTTTTACAATTACATTTAACATTTATTTAACATAATTTCTGCACTTTTAATTTTTATGTAAATGTATTTATACTGCTTCTGTGCAACATACACACATTACAAATAGTGTAAACGCACTTTATTATGACAAATATGCTACTTCAGATGCAGCTTTTGTGCTAAGTTGGCATTAGTGGATCATTCTGCAGCAAAGCAAGCTGTGTTATTTTATTCACTAGTGAAGGTTATATTATTTAATATTGAGAGAGCTGAAAGACCATGTTTAGCATAGGATTTCACGTTCCCTGGTTCCCTGGTCTTTCATGCAGCGCTCACTGCTGAAGGTTATCAAGCCAGTGCTTTTGAATGGGAAATAAGCAGATGCAAATAAGAAATGTCTGCAAAAAGACATCCACTGCATCACTGTCATCTTTCCTTCCACGCCTGTGTAAAAGTCTTACTTAAAAAATAACATAACGAGCCTGTGACGATGGCATGAGCCAAAGGTTGACGAGACAAGAACCTCTTTAGTCACAGGTCAATCAGTGTCACAGTGTTCCTGAATATAAACTCAGATGATTCAATTAATTGTGACTCTAATACTAGCTTGCATCAGTAAAAGGCAAAGGACATTTCTCCCATTGACCCATAGAAAAATCATTTGACACCTTACATAACCATGCTCCCTGAGGTTGTTTCAGCCTGTAGGCTATTTAGCAGGCGGTCATGATCACTTGTGTCTTGTGACATTTGTAAAAGCATAATGAAATGCATTCTTGAACGTTGCTGATCCTGAAAATGTCTTTTTTTATTTAGAATGTGACAAGAATAGCTTGTTTGGAAATTGTTTTATGTTTTAATACCGCTGTCAACACAATATGTAGATACTTCACTTACTGGAAATAATAAAATGGGTGTGCCAAATAGTTCTTGATCCACTACTGGCAAGTTCAGAGAAAAGTACTGCCTAAATCAGATAACTCTTTCCATTGAAAGCCATACAGTATATTTAAAACTTGCAGTCAGAATAGTACACACAGTAGTGAACACACACACACACACAGTAGTGAACACACACACACACACACACACCAGTGAACAGCCAATTATGCTAGCAGTTGGGGGTTTGGTGCCTTGCTTTAGTGCACCTCAGTCATGGTATTACCAGCCTGAGATGCAAACCCACAACCTTAGGGTTAGGAGTCAAACTCGCTAACCACTAGCCCACGACTTCCTAATGTCGTGATTTTATAGGAAGAATATGTTTAAAGTTTGTAGAATCATGGTTATTGTAGTTTTCATGTTGAATTCCACTGTCTAGCAAGATAAAAATATGCAAAAAGGCTTGGCTTGCTGTTTGGCTATAAATCTGACATTACTTTTCAGTGGCAGCATTTTTTAATTGAACAGAAATATGGATGATATTTGGAAGAAGAGAAAATAATAAGTGAAAAACTTTAAAGGTGAAATTCTTTCTCTGTTTAAAACTTTTACCCATTAAATTTCGCAATTCTGTTTAGTCATGCTAATTGCTAATTTGACGTTAATTTAGTGATGCTACATTTCCATAGTTTTTCTATGTAAACACACGTATTGAACATTGCATTTGCGTCTTTTTGTGTCAGCATCTCATGCGTGACACACTGTTCTAAAAATGTGGTGCTCGAGATAAAGTAAGATTGACACTTAAAAAAACGTGAGACCATTGCCAGGGTCTTGTGTGTGTATGTGTGTGAGAGCAATCCCTCTTTCCATTTGCAATCACCACTATGTCTCAGTTAAAAGTGCAAAGCGATTACTCAGACTAGAGTGGGAGAGCAGTCCCACCCTGCACTTGTAGGCCTGTCAATGAGCTTGTTGTTGTGATTGACTGCTTTATGTGTAGGACTGAACAAACATTCTCACATTTAGTGTTAAATGTCAGAGAGCAATGCATGTTAACTGTTAGGAGGAATTGCAGGATAGTGATGAACGGAACTGCAGGCGATGTAGTTGATCTCACTGGAACAACAATGCAGTCTATACATGCATATCGTGTTCATTTGATTTTCCCCCCAAAAAAAGAAGCATCAATAGCTTCCAATGGCAACATGTCCCCAGCGGGCAACAACAGGCTCCTGGAAAGGCTCTTATTATCAAATACATTCAGAAGGAGTTATACTGTATGTCCCCTGGACAGGGCTTGGTCACGAGGCCTTTTGTTTTAGTAACCATGCAATGAGTCTTATGATCAGGTTTAAACATTTCATATGCCATATCCCTTTCTATAATCAAATGCCCCCACAACAACCTGAGAGAACTTGGAAATATTTTCCATATGTCATCAGCAGATGGATTATGACCAACATTATTTACTTGAAATCCCTCCCAATGTTGACCTTTCAGGAAACATAATGAAATTCACTACATCTTGACATATTGTTTTAACAAAATACAAAACAACAATAAATGTAATCCGTTTTATTCATTGTTATTTTATTATTATCAAAGTAAGTGTTCTATTCTGATTGATTGAAACGTTTATTATTGTTGTGAATATTGAAAAAAAGTTCTGCTGCTTAAATCTTTTTGTGGAAACCATGATTCATTTTTTAAAGACTCTTTGATTAATAAAAAACTGTATTTATTTGAAACAGAATATTTTATAACATTGTAATGCATTTACTGTCACTTCTGATCAGTATGTTTTTGCTGAATACAAGTATTCCTTTCTCTCAAAAAATAAAATGCTGACCACAATATTTTGAAAGGGAGTGTACTGACAACTCCTGAAGATTTCATTGAATAGTAATGTTATGTGCTGATTCAACCCAAAATATTACAGAGGTCATTTAATTCCTTGGCTACTTCACAACTTCCTGTCTGCAGCATGCAATGACTTAACAGACACAGTAAAGGGAAGTGCATAATGGTTTTCTTATCACAGGGCTGGACCTCGGCCAAAGTAAGAGTGGAACAGCGGGTCCAACTCAATCCTGGGTACACCATTATCAGATAGCAGTGTGATAAAAGTACATAAAGAGGCTTATTATGTGCCTGTGGTAGACATGTACCTTTCATATCTTTCAGTTATGGCTCAATGGTTTTCAAAATATTATTTATTTATTTATTTTCAGAAATGAGGATAATTGTTGTGTTTGTATTTCTGCAGAGGAATTTGATATTTTTCTTGTATATCAGTCAGAAACATAGGCCTACTGTATGCAAGTACATAAAGCATACAAAATAATGCTTCTAGATTCAAGGAGTGTATTCAAAAATGTTAGATAAAATCATAACACACAAGTATGTGTTGCTGCTAGGAGCTCTTTATAGCTGTGTAATTGTCTTTAAAGGAAAGTTGTAGGTTGTGTGTGTATTTAATTCACCAAAAAGAATGGAATCATAAGAATCATTTGTTCTGGAATCAAAGTAAACCAGATGTAATGAATGTATTTGATTCACTTAAAAGAACCAGTTTATATGATTAACTCATTCATGAATCAGTGATGCACAGTGTGTTTGATTCACTAAAAGTTGAAGACTAAATAGAACCGGTTGATAAGAGTTATTTGTTTTAGAATCCGACTTCACTGAATACACTGCGTGTGACTGGATCACTAAAACGAACAAGCTCATAGGATTCATTCGCCCTGGGTCGGACTACGCATGATACACTTTATGTGTTTGATTCACTAAAAAGAGCCAACTCATAAGAGTCATTTGTATTAGAAACAGACGAAACCGAATACATTGCATGTGATTTATTCACTAAAAAGGACAAGTTCATAAGATTCATTCGTCTTGGAGTGGGATTACATAGGATGCGATGTACTGTATGTCTTTCATTCACTTAAAAGCACTGGCTCATTAGAGTCATTCGAAGGAGAATCTGACTATACTGGTTGTGCTGTGTGTTTTTGATTCACTAGAAACAACTGTTGTATGAGTCAGTAGCTCGGTGATTTCACTAAAGTGGTTGTGCTGCGGATACATTTCAGAAAATACAAAGCTGTTGCAGGAAACCCTTTCAGAGTATTTTACTATTGTGCGCATCGGCTGAAGGGCTGTTAAAAAATTTAAAATTATTATTTGTTCCCAAACTTACTTAGAGCACAGTGTACCACTTTTGGTTGGATGACACAGATAAAGTAACTCAATTGCCCCCCGAAGTACTGCGACCCTTTCATAAATACCAACCTGTCCTCCAACCAATACGCTCGTATAGATCGTTTGTCCAAATCCATGAAATACGACCCATCAGAGCGTATACTACAATTGCGCCCCTATCAGCAAAAGGTCATTTTCATATTAATGTAGATTATTGCGTTATACGTTGATATGTAATCATGCTAGCATGGGTTCGATCCCAAGGATCGGACGTCCACGAAAATGTAAATATGCTCAATAAATCATAATTTAGCATGATTTCTGTGAGGGTTAGGTTTAGGGGTGGGGTTAGGTGTGGTCATTCGAACGAATAAGCCACCTAGTTAAATATGTAGGAAATACTGAGATCGGTGTGAAAAGCCCACACGTTGCATTTAAATAAACGTGCATTTTGATTGGTAATGATGTTATACCTCATTTCATGATGACAGACGCAATGCGATACTGTCATTATTTTTACTTAACTTTAAAACGTAAAAATAGGTCTTAATAAATGGTCCTATATGACCTATATGGTCGTTTTTTTGTTGGAGGACAGGCTCATAAATACTTGCTTAAAGTATGTTTATGGCCCCTTTCCTAAGCTGTTTCACCTCTCTGCCTTTCTTTTTTCTTCTCTTCTCTCGTTTGACTTCCACAGCGAATCGAGTTTTTCAGCAGTTGGTGTGCTTGATCACCTGGCTCCATGCATCGCTGCACTCATGTTGAGTTGAACTCGCTCGGAATAGTAAACAGAACTGTAGCCTGAATGTCATCCCTTTTTGTCCACTTCCCTGCTGCTCCTCCGAGGACTTAGATAAACTTCACAACACCGCAGAATAAAAATGTTAGACTAGAAATTACGGAAAGAGGATCCCCTAATGCAGGGGTTTTTAGTCCTGCTTCTGGAGGGCCACAATATGCTGCAGAGTTTAGCTCTAACCTGCCCCAAACGCACCTGCGTGTGTGTCTACTAATCATGTACACCTTGATTAACTATTTCAGATGAGTTTATTTTGGATTTTATAGCTTTGGTTTTTATCTGGATTTCCTGTATCTTGTTTGATCTATTTTAGGGGTTAAAAACTAGACTTTTTGTAAAAATAGGATACTTCTCTTCATTTCCTACACTTGGTACCCAGGATTTGATTAGCCCAATGGTTGGGCTGTGCCTTCTCACTCTGTCTCTGGACAGCAGTAATTAGTTTTTACAGTTTCATTGTATTCATGTTAAGCGTTGCATGTTGTCCAACAGTTCAGCTAATTCTTCTAAAATGCCTTTAATAACATCACATCCAATTACAGCTTTTAGAGCGAAACCTTCACACAGCACACTAAGCCAGTTATGTAATGACTTTCACCCTATCCAATTAGTGAACTGAAGAAAGATCCTCCAGTCAGAACAAAGGGTGCATCTGTGAGGCCCGTGCCGTGTTGGATACACTTCTAATCCTGTTCTCTACATTTAAGCCCTCAATTAAAAGGAACGAACATGGAATTTTGTCCATCTCACTCATACATAGTTCTTTTAAAAAGTTAAAAGTGTTCGCTTCAAAATAACAGAATTGGCATATAACTGCCCAGTGTACAACATTGTAATATTGAGAATAAACATGCATTTAAAGGCTAAACATTTTTTTGTAATGTGTACATAGTAAATGTTTGTGAACTATTATTATTTTTCACTTGGGTAACATTGTTAATCTAAAAATCTGAAACAATATAGGAATTATAGTTTCAAAAGCCATTTCACTCAGATATGCAGTACATCACAGTGTAAGAGAAATGCAAGAAGAAAAAAAAAACATAAATTTTATGCTGACTTTAAAGGAAGATTTGATCCAAAAATGTATATTTGCTCACCTTCAGGGCATCCAAAATGTAGATGAGTTTGTTTTTTCATTGGAACAAATTTGGGGAAGATTTTCATCAGTTGCTCACCAATGAATTCTCTGCAGTGAATGGGTGCCGTCAGAATGAGAGTCCAAACAGCTGATAAAAACATTACAGTAATTCACGTGCCTGAGTGTTTGTAATGAATTAATCTATCATTAAGATGTTTATAACTTCAAGGTGTTGCTTCTGGCTAAAATATGTCCATAATCCATAATATTGGTTTCACCACTGAAAAGTCGTCCTGTCTGCATCAAGAGAGAAATATGCACAGACAAGTACAATTTACAACTGGAAACAAAGATTATGTCGGTGGATTTTGATGTGAGAGGACAACAGGGGATGAACTTTTTCGCTGGAGGAAGCATTAAAAATGCATTATGATGGAATGCTATTTAGGTAAACTCTTTTGAGAATGTCCTGAATATTATTTTACCCACTAAAAAGAATCAAGAATAAAGGAGGAACGAATTATTAGAGTTTCTTTTTAGTATTATGTTTGCCATTCAATTAAAAATCTGTAAGCTAAAATATACTTGGACATGTCAGCGGTTGATGTTGAGATCGCCCCCAATTAGTTTGCTAAATTAACTGGGTTTATTAATTGTACTGGTCAAACCCATTGGAATAATCAGGGGTACGTGTGCCCCTTATTGCCTCATTGGATGCTGACACTGTTTACAAGCACTGAACATGTGCTCCTAGCAACCTCAAAGTGAAGAGAGAGCAAGAAGAAGAGATAGATAGAGAGAGAGAGAAAGTGAGGACAGGTTTTTAAAGTGTTATGGTGATAGAAACATAAGTGTTTTTTTTTCTCTGTTCTGGCACATGATCACAAATCTTTAATAGCTTCAAAGGGCACTTGCCTCTTCTGTGAACACTTCACGATCCATGTCTTTTCCACTGTCAGTGCAACATAATTTGTTTGTGCTTCTTACAATGGGACTATTGTTCTTAACTGGATCGTAGAAGAATGTCATATGCATTATGTTAAACTTTAGGTTTTATGTTACAAGGGAATATGATCAGGGCCTACAGTTCAGGCAGACAACTGGAACTTGCCAAAGCTGTTTTGCTATCTAAAACTGAAACTGTTTGTTTAGCCATTTCTCAGACAGTTAAATATTGACTCATAAATCATCTTGTAGATGGACACTATTTATATAATGCTTGGCTTTATCATAAAAGCAGTTATTTATGTGTATTTGTAACAATGCACTACCATTCAAGTGTTTGGGTTCTGTAAGATACCTTTTTAAAATCTTAAAAAGAATACTTTTATTTAGCAAGGGCGCATTAAATTGATCAAAGACATTTATTTCAATAGTTACAAAAAAATTATGTTTAAAAAAATGTTTATTAAGCAGCATATCATCATATTAGACAGATTTCTGAATGATCATGTGACACTAAAGACTTGAGTAATGACTGCTGAAAAATTCAGTTTTGCAATCACAGGAATAAATTACAAGATATATTTAGATAAAAAATATTATATATATATATATATATATATATATATATATATATATATATATATATGTATATATATATATGTATGTATATGTTTTTACTCTTAACTTATTTTTGTCAAATCAAGGCAGCCTTGATAAGCAGTAAAACATTTGAATGTCAGTTAACCCACAATGTGTATTACGTATTTATATTAATTATAAAGATACAATTATACATCAAATACTATTGACTCTATACTATGGTAATTTAAAAAATATTATTTTATATACCAATATGCTTGCTTAGCAATTGTAAACATTAAAATTATTTAACTTTTTTTTTATCAAATATTGGTGACTTAGCATTTGCCAAAGTTTATAAATTCAAAAATCCACAAAAGGCATCAAAAGCGTCTTTTTACAGCCCTAACTATGTTAAAATTACTCTAATGCATGGCCTCTTATGTTATATCGCATTATTTTATCTTAATCTTCCATTATGTACTTGGCTAGCGATCAAGCATAAATTTAAACACTGATCCTTGAGTACATTTTGAATACATTTTGTGACGTATGATGTGCCCTGTCCTAAGTGTACTGTTTCTTTGTTTTGATTGTTCTTCAGTGCTGACTTGTAATTAATGACAGAATTGTGGTAAATGACTTAAGATGAAAACTAGTTTTGCTCAGTGAATTGTGTAATAGATCTGGATAGCAGGTGAACTGACAGGTGTGAGACGCTCCTCAGACAGCAGCTGGTTATCAGGAGAAAACATCCACACTTTCTCTGTGTCTCTGCAGGCCCAACGATATCAATGTGCTGGCACAGAGCGAATGGCACAGACGCTTTAGGCTGCTATTGACTCTGAATAAGGGCTCCATCTTGCAGTTTGTTTATGCAGTTAGTCTGATAGGCCATTATTCCTCTTTTACACAGACTGTGAGGCCCTGCAAACTATCTGCTGACTTTACCACGAACCATTTTTTCAGTGCCGTGCATGCAAAACACTTAGGTGGTCACAAGATCAACTTAAAATAATTCTGCATTGTCTCAATGAGAACAGTTGAAATCATTCTTTCATTAAAGGTGAAGTTTAGTTTCTGCGCCACTAGCTTTACAAACAAAACTGAAAAAAGTTTGATCTCTCTCTTGTGTCACTTGAGCTTCATCAACAAAAAGAAATGTTTATTTAAAAAAAAAATTTGAATTCAAAAACATTTTAAATATTTGAAAATTATTATCTTAATATTTTAAAGAAAATATTGTAATATAAAAAACTTGAAAATACACTACTGTTCAAAAGGCTGGAGTCGGTAAGATTATGAAATAAGTAACTTTTACTAACCAAGGAAACATTTATTTGAACAAAAATACAGCAGTAACAGTAATAATATACAATGTTACTACAATAACCGTTACAATACAATAACACAGTAACAAAAATACAATACAATAGCACAATAACAAAATAACTGTTTGTAATATATTGTAAAAAAAAAAAATTGAAATGTAATGTATTCCTTTAATAATATTAATAAAAGTATGCATTGATATTACTCAATAAAATAACTAAATGCAAATTGACATAAAAAAATCAATCAATAAAAATTAATAAAAGAACTAAAAAAGTATTCAACAGTACAAAAAAAGATTTTGAGCTGAAATATGACCTTGACATTTTCTTGACAGGTTTTCGCGCATTACATCTTGTTGTTTGCTATTAACCTGTTTGGTTTTTCAGACACTGCCACACTAACTAGGACATACTCTTTCCTATCCTCTGATTGACTGGAAGAACATCCATTCTGAGCCGACCTCTGCTCTCCATCCAGTCCACATGACTGAGCCACGCAGCAGCGCTGAACGACAGACCAACACCTGTGTTCTCAGTTAAAACAAGGTAAGCCCTAATTACTTCATATTTTATTAGCAGAGCCACACATTTTCTGCATTTACAAGCCACTCAATTACTCTGGCAGGAAATCCTGTGACCCGTGTCGGGCTCCTTTGCAAATCTGATGGTTTACAGCTCGATAGGGCCTGAGGGTGTTATTTACATATGCTCAGCTTATGGTTGTGAACGAAACTTTTTATTCTTTATTGCTCCATATAGATGTCATCAGCCAATGAGAATGGAGTCAGCGGGTCTAGCACTAACAGTAGGGAGAAAACATATAAAAAGGTAAATTAATATTTTCTTTATATCTACCATAGCATCATTATAAAATATGACCTTTTTTTTTAAACAGTTTTTAAGTTATCTATTGTGTTTTATGTGCATATGTGTATACATTTTTACACATTTACTTTTTATAATAGTATATCTAGATCTAATACATTGCCATTCAAATGAGCAATATATATATACTGTACAGACCAAAAGTTTGGAAACATTACTATTTTTAATGGTTTTGAAATAAGTTTCTTCTGCTCATCAAGCCTGCATTTATTTGATCAAAAATACAGAAAAAAATGTAATATTGTGAAATATTATTACAATTTAAAATAATTGTTTTTAAATTTATTATACTTTAAATTATCATTTATTTCTGTGATGCAAAGCTGAATTTTTAGGATGGAAATCTAGACCGTAAATATAAAATAATTACAAAAAAAATTATAGCACAACTTTAAAAAAAGTATTTACATGGAAATACACAAATAACAAAAATAAAAATACCATGCTCACTTTCCAAGGTAGGACCTCATGATGATGTACAGCAGTTATTACATCAGTGTGTTGCTGCATGTTGATAGAAACACACAAAAATAAACATCAGGAAATTGTCCGCCAACACTTCTGTTCAATGAAGAATGAGCTACTTTTTTCCAGTCACCTTATTATGTTGATAATGTCCACCCTCCTAAATGTTGGTATCAACAGACGCCTCTCATTGAACTTTTCAAATTTCTAGAATTTTACTGTGTCGGTAGACATTATACACTTCTAACCTTTTCATGTTATGACTGATCTAGTATTTCCAGTGAACCTCGCTCAAGAGTTTTGACCCACAAATGTAATTTGTTTAACCAAAGGAGATTTAGGAGGCGAGTTTAGTCTTGTGCATCTAACATCTAATGAACAGAATAAACCCACATAAAAGCGAGTTTTAAAATTACTCAAGTTTACTAAATTGTATTGCTTTTTATTACCGATATTGTTACAGACTACTTCATCTGCCCTAAAAGGAGCTATTCAGCTTGGCATTGGTTACACCGTGGGGAATCTGACCTCAAAACCTGACCGAGATGTGCTCATGCAGGACTTCTATGTGGTGGAGAGTGTGTTTTTACCCAGGTATGAACAGAGAACAATGTTGCAAACATTAGCTGCCTACGCATGTTATTATCAAAGTGGTCTGGAATGAGGAAATTCTTTCATAATTTATCACCCATTGCATTTAGTTTGGGTCATCTGCTGTTCATTTCTTCTTAAACAAGGAAATCTTAACATCAGGGTATCTCGCAGTGTTTAATCACACACAAGACAGTCTATCATAAGAGCTAGAAACTTGAGCTTATTCTACTTCCTGCACAGATGATTCCCAAAAGCTCTTTAGAGTGAGCAGAGTGTTGATACAAGATTCAAAGAGACGACACTGATCCACTGGCCTGACTTCCTTATATATACAGTCAGGTTCTCTAGGCATTTGTTCGCCCTCAGTTTGAACCAGTATGACAGTCTATGGCTGTGTTTGAGATGGGATACTAGTATCCTACTTACTGTATCTTATGTATACTTTGTGATGCTTGCTATTTAAAAAAAAAAAAAAAACAAGCATGCTAGGGATGTGCAGCAAAGCCATTATCTGTATTTACAGTAGGAGTGATTATGGGAAATTATTTGTATCCGTATTTGCATTTGGCCAGAAGTGAAAGTGGGCAGGACTTACTGTAAGATGGTTAAAACTAATCAAAGAAGTACATTACCGGTAACTGTTTCCTTAAAGCACATACTTCCTACCCAGTTCTTACACTACCGTTCAAAAGTTTGGGGTTGGTAAGATTTCATGTTTTTTTATGTTTTTTTAAAATCACAATAACAGTAAAACAGTACAACTGTGAAAAATTATTACAGTTGAAAAGAATGGTTTTCTATTTTAAGATGTCATTTATTCCTGTGATCAAAGCTGGATTTTCAGCATCATTACTCCAGTCTTCAGTGTCACACAAGACTTTAGAAATCAACCTGTTATGCTGATGTGATGCTCATGAGACATTTATTATTATTGTCAATGATGGAAAAAGTTGTGCTGCTTTGTGTTTTTGTGGAAACCAGAATACATTTTTTAGGATTCTTTTTATTAATAGAAAGTTCGAAAGAACGTGTAACATTATAAATTTCTTTACTGTCACTTAATGCATTTTAATTTAATGCATGCTTGCTGAATAAAAGTATTCATTTCTTTAAAAATTATTGTACTGACCCTAAGTTATTAAATTGTAGAGTAAATTAAGTATAAAAAATAGTATTAGTGATTATGCATAATAGATTCTTACATGCTTTATAAGCACTTGACAATAAAATTAAGTTAAATGAAGAGTGCATAGTTCACATTACAACAATTATATGTGTATGTGTATGTATATATATATAAAAATCTAAAAATAGGGTACCACAGGGATTTTTCATAGAGAATAGATGATTATTAAACAGAGGACACTCCGACTTTTATTATTGAACTTATAGGTATAGAATCAAATAAAATTTTTACATGTGTTGATTAAAATATCAGACTACACTTACTTTGTAGAAAAATTACACACATTTGCACATGCGAAAGCCCCATTTTTCATAATTAGGTCTTTCGTCTGCCCGTCATCAGTCTGCTATTGTTTTAGTTCATAGAAAAAAAACTCACATACAGAAGTCAGTTGTAAATTTTGGATTGGGTTACACAATGGTTATGGATTGGGGTTTTATAGTGAGACATAGTCTGAAACAGCTAATGCCTAGAACTCATTCAATTGCCCTGAAACACAGCAACCCTCTAACCTACTTCTGAGGGATCACTGGCACTTGTTGTTGATTATGACATCATCTGGTCCTTTCAAATCACACTTTCAGGAATTATTAAAATGGGGTTAATCCAAATACTAATGCCCTGCCTTGTAATAGTGAAATGTAGGTTACCAGATTTTTATTTAATTTTTTTCTGTCAGGGCATGCTTACATTTTATCATGTGTAACTGATGTGACTGACCCTGGTCTTTAGTTTGTGTAACCGTTAATAGAGAAAGACTAGGACCTCCTTGTCCTGAGGCATTGGTTGCTGTTGTGTGTCTCTGGAAAAGATTACCTCTGGTGTTTACTGCTGTAGACTTACATTGCAACAAGGACACACTCAATGGGACTCAGAAAGATCAGATGTGTCTCTGTTCCTTAGGCATAAAGGAGCATTTAGGTTAGGTAACAGTTTCTTCTCACAGGATTATGTTTACAGACAGACCCCAGATTCTTCCCAGAAGCCTCTTGTGTTGGGGAATGTGATGATCATTAATGCAATGCACAGTTGATTCACTTATTTGCTTGTTTTTTTTGTGAGAAATTAAACAAATACTTTCACTTTTGCAGTGAGGGGAGCAACCTGACTCCAGCGCACCATTATCCAGACTTCCGTTTCAAGACGTACGCACCACTGGCTTTTCGCTACTTCCGGGAACTCTTCGGGATCAAGCCGGATGATTACTTGGTAAAATGTTTTTTTTTTTTTTTCTATTGGTTTTGGCCACATTAAAGGGTACATTAAATTAACCAAAAGTGACAATAAAGACATTTATAAAGTCACAAAAGAAATATTTTCACATAAATGCTGTTCATGATTTTTAAATTCATCAAAGAATCCTGAATATAATGTATCACAGTTTCCAAATCAATATTAAGCACCACAACTGTTTTTAACTTCAGTAATAAAAATAATAATTAATGTTTCTTGAGCACCAAACCTTTTCATTTGCATCACAGAAATAAAATACCTTTTTAAAATAAGTTATTTCAAATTGTAATAGTATTTCACAATATTAATTGTTTTTACTGTATTTTTGATCAAATAAATGCAGCCTCTTTGAGCATAAGAGACTTATTTCAAAACATGCAGGCCTACATATCTTACTTTGCATGATATTTCATCAAGATTTGCTAATGTTTCGCCCTCTACACAACTTTTAGTTGTGTGTGATATCATAAATCCATTTTGCACATTGAGGTGTTGGAGGAGTATGTTTCCCTGCTCCGCAACACTGCTTTGCTCTGATTTGCAGCCACTGCAGTGCCTCTGCAGCATCTCTGCAGCTCTCGTACAGTTTGATCTGCATGTTTGCGTGTGTGTCAGGGTGGATGATGCTGATAAGACGTATGATCTCAGTTGAGATGTTAATTGCCTTCTCTGCTCTTAGACGTCTAATGGCCTTGTAATTAGCCCAGCAGTGCAGGTATCACTCCCAGGTGCCTGATAGTCTGGTCTTCCTGTGTCATTGTGAACCTGCATTATATCATCCCCTGTTATGAATCTATTGTCCACCGCCTTTAGCTTGCATTAGACAAAAATGTTAATTGTAGTGTGTGCAATGCAACGCAGATGCTGGCTTTGTGATTTCTATAATGACAAGGGAACACCTGTTTACATAATACCATTCAGAAGCCAACTTTTTGCATTCTACACTTTGCATAGGTGAATGGGAGTTCCTTTTTATTTGCATTTACTATGGACACACTTAAGTACTCCAGAAAAATTAGCACGAAGGGACTCAAGTGCACAGTAGCAGTGAAACTATTTAAGTTCAGTGTTCTTATAAAAGCATAAAGCACGGCAAATGCCAACTATTCTCAGGCAACATAAATACTACCATTCAAAAGACTTGTTTTGAAATGAATCTCTTATGCTCACCAAGGCTGCATTTATTTGATCAAATAAGTGCAGTAATTTTGTAAAACGTTGTCAGTAGTCTTCACTACATTTAATGTTTATTTCAGAGGGGGGCGATGCAGTTATTATTTCTCTAATACAGTTATTTATGCATTTTTTTAAATCCAATTGTGTTTATAAAAAGTATTTTACATTTCTTACAAACTGAGCAGATGGTCAACATGATATTGCATCATCTGTTGCACTAGAAATGTAAGGTCAAGTCAAGATAATTGCATTGTGCGATACAGTATTCCATGCAAACATCGTATGAAATAGCATTAGACATCCCCTTTAATGTGATTAAGTTTATATTTAACGTGATCACAATTTAATAAAAACTGAGCAAAACTCCGGCGGGATTGCATTCATAAGCTCAATAGAGTTAAGTGTGAATGGTTATAATATGCAATGCTGTTAAACCACGTAAAAAGAGATGAGCAGGTCTAAAATTAATGCTGCAATCAACACCTTTTATTTAATTTTCACTTTCTTTGCGACATCAGTAATAGATCTATTTGTATTGTACTGACGCTCCTCGCAATCGCTCCGAGCGGGGCTCGAACCCGGGTCTTCGGCATGGGAGGCAGACGCACTAACAAGGAGGCTAAATGGCTACGTCTGTAGCTAGTGCGTCTCTAGGGATCGGGGAGTGAGGTTTACCTGCACAGCACTACTCGCTGGCCTCCGTTACACTCACCCCCCTAAACCTCACTCCCGTACGGGTCACGGCACCAATGTAACCCCTCTCACCCGGGTCCTCTCTGATGCTCCTCGCACTCGCTCCGAGCGGGGCTCGAACCCGGGTTTTTCGGCATGGGAGGCGGACGCACTAACAAGGAGGCTAAATGGCTACAGCCACTAGCGTCTGTACAGCACTACTCGGTGGCCTCCGTTACACAAAGAACATTGTGTTTTTTAAAGGGATAGTTCACCCAACAATGAAAATCTGCTGAATATTTACTCACCCTGAGGCCATCCAAGTTGTGGATGAGTTTGTTTCTTCATGCAAACAAATTTGGAGAAATGACAAATGCATCAAGGCGTTGTTAACTTTTGTAACATTTTTAATCCATCACTTCTGGCCAAAATATGTTGTCCTCGATCCATAATTTTGCTTTCTCCAGTGATAAAGGCATCTAGTCTGAATCAGGGGAGAAATATGCGCAGATCAAATGAAAAAATTTACAAACATACTGTAAATGTTGTGGATTTTGATGTGAGAGGGCAACAGGGGATGGACTGTATACAGTATATTTTCAGCATTTTTTACTTTTTTTTTTTAACTATTCCTTTACATCCTTTTGTACAAGGAAATGTTTTGTACTGTAACTGCTAAAAACTAAACATTCAAATGATTGAATAAAGTACAAATGATTACTAAAATGCAGTAGGAAATGATCAGGTTAAGATGAAAGAAAGTGATGTTTCACGCTCTTCTGAGTTTGTTGTCTACATTTTTATAATTATGTAGACAGGGCAGAGGAAGCGCAAGCTAATTAAGAAGCTCCACATATGAAGGATGACACACAGTCCACATGCAAATGTCCATGTGTTTGAGCTGGAAGTACAACGTGACTGTTGACTTTCATTAGGCTCTGAATATGAGTGTCTGGCCTCGGTTCAACACTGTCCTCCTGCTTCCTCCTCCTCAGGGAACCCTGCCAGAAAGGTCTGGCTGACTGCAGCCAGTCAATTTGGTGATGTTTTATAAGTTTTGAGTAGCTCCTTTCTTTAGGGTTAAACCTTTGTTGTCAGTTTAACGTAAATATGAGTGGGTGATTAGGTGTTTTGAAGCATATATTTAAAACACAGGTAAAAATAGATGCCCTTTTGTAAAGGTCCCACAGTACATTATTATAAACTGCATACAACACACTGTTTTCTGAAGTCTTGCTCATTTCAAATGCCCTTGGCTCCCATTCATGTTCTCACATAATTAAACATGGATATAATTATTAATAATAAATAAATAAATAAAAATAGAATCAAATAAAAAAGACTGTACAATTGTATAATAAACTACATATAAAAAAGTGAAAAAAATAAGTAAATTAAAAAAAACAAATATATATATATTATAATATTTTTTATTATAATTTTATTTAATTTTACTTCATGGCCAGTACTGTTCTGCTCTATTTAAACAGTCATAACATGTCATGTTTTAATGGATTGTTTTTGTTGTGATCCTGCAGTACTCCATTTGTAAAGAGCCCCTGATTGAGCTGTCTAATCCGGGCGCCAGCGGCTCCCTCTTCTACCTGACCAGCGATGATGAATTCATCATCAAAACCGTCCAGCACAAGGAGGCAGAATTCCTGCAAAAACTGCTTCCAGGATACTACATGGTAGGTCACAGTAGAGTACAGACTCATTCATCTCCTTAGTAAAACACTGTGACTCAGTAGATATAGATTGTTCTGTCTCATCTGTCTATTTTCAGCTAAACCAGCTAAAGTGTATTTTATATAATTTTATAAAAAAAAGTGTGTGTGTGTTTAAGTATCTTACTGACGTAGAGGACTATTCTTCGTAATCAAGTTATATATATGTCCCCTGTGTCTCTTTTTCCAACCTTTCGTGTTTAGTATTATGTGTAAACATTATTGCTTATAGTCAGGAATAACTGACTACCAAACCTGATTTTTCTGTTGCATAATGTATCCCAGATGAGAAGATTGTTTATGTACAAACTCAACAGTCTGACTTGCTGTTATAGATCAAAATTAAAGGGGAAGTACGAAGCCAGAAAGGTTTCCTGAACTGTATGTCTTTATTTGAACATTTTGGTAGCATTGTTACATTAGCTTGGTCAGGATGTTCGCACAAACAACATTGTTTTTGAGAGCGCCAAAGAACCAAAGTATGTCTTAGAGTTGACTGTAAACACTAACATGGAAGAAAGTATTTAAAGATCAATTCCTTTAATTAAAGCAATTTATTTTCCTTAGAACCTCAACCAGAACCTAAGGACACTGCTTCCCAAGTTCTACGGCCTGTACTGTATTCAGTCTGGAGGAATCAACATTCGTCTCGTGGTTATGAACAACGTTCTGCCTCGGTCTTTAAAGATGCACTACAAATATGACCTGAAGGGCTCCACGTACAAGAGACGGGCGTCACGAAAAGAGCGGGAAAAGGCCTGCCCCACATATAAAGACCTAGATTTCGTGGACATGCACGATGGCTTGTACTTTGACACAGACACATATAATGCCCTGATGAAGACGCTACAGCGGGACTGCCGGGTGAGTGCTGCCCTTATTTTTGAAGCAAAAAATAAGTGGTGTCTGCATGTGCAAAAGTTGTGGGTGGTTTCCAGAGCACTGCTGGGGTTGGTAGCGTGTTTGGAGTTTTGTGTAGCGTGTGTGCAATAGAATAAAAAGCTATTTTGAAGTAAAACATCAACAAAAAGTTCATGATTCAAGCCAATCTTGATTTGATCAAACCTGAAGTGTTTTATTACAAGGTGTCTTGTCAAATCATGCACTTAAGTGTATCATATGGCTCATGTCTCACTAGAATAAGTGAAGGTAAGAAAAACAGGGCAATCAAAAATTATGCATCATCGTACACTTCTATTTTAAACTTGATGTTGCCCAACATTACAGATTCTGCCAAGTTGCTATCACTTAAAATCTGCTATCATTTTAACAATTCTCTTAAAGGATTTTCCATGCCAATCTTTCTCTTATTTCACAATGATTTTAAATATTATGTGCTCTATCTCATTAACATTTCAATAAGCAATGTACACTACTGTCCAAAAGTTTTATTTTATACATTTATTTATTTTTACAAAATGACACTTTGCAGCAACAGCACATTAAATTGATCAAAATAGACTGTAAAGACATGTATTATGTTATAAAAAATATATGTTCTTTTGACCTTTCTATTCATCAATGATTTCTGAAGAATCATGTGACACTGAAGACTGGAGTGATGATGCTAAAAATTCAGCTTCACATTACAGAAATAAATTACATTTAAAATTGTATTAAAACAGAAAACAGTTCTTTTAAATTGTATAACAAGAGCCTTCTTTTTAAAACATAATTAAATCTTACCAACCCTAAACATTTGAACAGTAGTGTACATGGAGAGCAAATTGCCCGTTGTCTTAAACGGTTGACAACATCACAAAAACACTCATTATATGAACTCATGAGAAAAAAAACATGAATTGGACACCTTGAAAATGCCACAGATAGACCTCAAGCCTCAGTACCTGAATCACAACAAGGGTAACAATCAGCTAACTAATCTGTTTGAGGATCATTCTTACATTACAAGACATTGCATTACTAAACCTGAGAAGAAAATCAACAGCATGAGTGTACTGAAAAATAGAACTGGAGAAGGTCAAATGATACAATTATATGAAGTATGAAAGAGAATTGAACAGAACCACAAAACCACCAGCTATGCTTGCTGTGTTGAGTATAGCATTATAGAAAGGGTGGATTGAGGTGTGTGTGTGTTTTTTTTTTAAATGCATCTGTTGTCGTGTTTTGTGTTTTAAAACATAAAATGGCTTTCTAAAATGGCACTTAGATTCCCCAAGATTTAATATAAATCTCATGATAGAGTTCATGATTGTTTTCAGCTCCACAGTAGTTTATTAACAGACTCAAACCTCTCCGTTCAGCTGGGAAACAAACTGCATAAATCCAGTTTGGCATTCCTTTCTTTTTCAGCAGATCAGGCTGTTGACATGGTCTGGTAAATATTGTTGTTTTGCACATAATTGGTTTTTCCACTGATTTGTGCATTATTAAAGGGTATTTTCCGTCCTAGACAATTTCCATTACAGCTTGAATATTAGGACTTTGTTGGTAAGATTTGCCCTACAATATTGGACAACTATTGAAGAGCTCCATATATTTGTTCTCCAGGTAAACCATTGGTGTTGTAAGTGCTTGTAGTGACAATGCTGTGTGGTTGTTAAGATGTTCTGAGTGATCTTAAGGGCATTGCTAGGTAGTTGAAGAATCACCACTAGTGAAATTAATGTACTGTAGATAGCATAACTCAAATACAGTACTGTTCAAAATTTTGGGGTCAGTTTTTATTTTTAGAAAATGTATACATGTATTCAGAACTGGTCCATAATTTGATAGTAAAGACATGCATGTTATTTAATGTTACAAAAGATTTCTATATCAAATAAATGCTGTTCTTTTAGAACGTTCTACTCATCAAAGAATCTTGAAAAAAAATGCATCATGGTTTCCTCAAAAATATTAAGCAGCACAACTGTTTTCAACATTGATGATAATAAGAAATGTAATTTGTGTCTGTCCAGGAAAAACCATTAATATTAAAATGATCACATTATTCATTTTTGTTTCTCATTTGCACACTGCAGTGTTTTTCAAGGAAAATGACACTTTGTAGGTTCCTCCAAAATCAAGCTGCAAGTAAACAGCCCAGTAACTGAATTACCCAAATGATTGTGCCATGATGTTGAAGTGTACCAGTGCTGCATTAGGTAACCGGCCCTCTTTGGTTGCCTTGTGCTTCTTGAGTTCTTGAGCAGACTTGGCACTACACCACGGCACGCTGCATTTCGGACTGTTATTTGTTTACCAACAAACAAGCTTCACAACGGTGCCATTGTGATGCCATTCTAGACATGACCTGTTGTTAAAAACAATTTGAGACAGAATGTTCCCTATATATAACAGTCCGTTTTTTTTTTGGCACCTTAAGTATACTGGCTGGCCGGCCCCATGTGAGCGCTGAACTAAAAGGATCAGCTGTAATGCGAGTCATAAGAGCGCCAAGGGAAAAATGAGAACACGAGTTTCACACAATAATGACCATACTTGGGGACATTCGGCCCGCTGTAGCCCTCCCTTGCGACTAGCTTCAGCATTCAGCAACCTAGTCTTCTATGGATTGAAATTGTTGATATGAAATTCTTAAAACTGATTTTTTTTTCCTGTCATCTTTTTATGAAAGAAGAAATGTTCATGATGCAAGGAAACACAAACTGCAGTCCAAACACATTTACACGAGTGCTGTAAGGTTTTATAGTTAGCTTTTCCTTCTGGCTATGTCCTGTGCAGAAACTAAAATGAACACTAAGCAGAAAGTTTCTCCGGAGTAAGCAACACACCTTGGGTCTCAACTGCAGAGCACAACAGAACCAAATCTATAAAATGCAACTGATGATCCTACTAATAAATTTAAGTGCTTATAACTTATTTTGAAAAAGTTTTACTTTACTTTACTTTTACCTTACTGAGTTTAGCTAGGTAATGACTACTTTTTAGCATAGAAATTTATTCAACTCAATAGATTCAAGTAGCATCTACTTTAAAATAACGAGTATTTATGAAATTATTAAGTGAATATGGGCAGCTCTATCTGTAGGAGGAGTCAATTTGCGATTGCAATGTATTCTAAGGGGAGAAGCACATGAAAAGTGAGTTGGTGCTTGCTTGTCAATGTCTTACATTTCTGAATTGTTTAAAGCGATAGTTCACCCAAAATTGAAAATTTGATATTTATCTGCTTACCCCCAAAGCATCTAAGATATAGGTGACTTTGTTTCTTCAGCGGAACACAAACCAAGGTTTTTAACTGAAACCGTCTGTCAGTCTGTCTTATAATGTATGTCAGTCAGTCATCTTATAATGTAAATTATCTGTCAGACAGTCTTATAATGTAAGTTGATGGGAATCACAGCTTTGAGAGTCAAAAAACGTATACAAACAAAACCAAATTAAACCCTGCGGCTAGACACACAGATGTGTAAAGACAACAACGATTGGTCTGTGCAAGAAACTGAACAGTATTTATATCGTTTTTTACCTCTGATTTTCACTGCAATGTCCAAACTGTCCTGGCACGTCTTCTTCTTCTTCTTGCTTTACGGCGGATCGCAGACTTATGAGTGCATTACTGCCACCTATCTCTCAAATGGACCATTGACACTCTATCTACAATCTCATTTAGGAGTGTCTAAGTTTGGAACATCATGAACATCATTCATCAAGTTTTAGAAAGCTGGTATACCTATTTTTGTTAAACATATTTTTAAATGGCTAAACTTAAGTTAATGTTTAATTTTTGTTTTGTTTTTATTCAGTCACAATTTGTTTTCATAATATTACATTAATGAAAAATGGTTAGAATTTAGGGGTGCTATAGTGGCACAATGTGTTTTGTACTGAAGAAAATTAATTAGTAATAAATAATTTTTTAACTAAGATCTATTTCTGCTTTTCGTATTAACTTTGATTTTAAGTTCACCGTACTTTAAAATTTTAAGGCAATTGGTTTCATTTTAATGACCTGATTTTGACAATAAAGAACATTTTCATTAAACTGTCTCTGAAACATGAAAAATAATGACGCAGGTCTTTTTGGAGAGCTCATAAATGGTCTTCCAGCAACTTCTTTCTGCTAACAAGAAGAAAAAAAAAAAATATATATATATATATATTTAATAATAACAAAATAAATGCTGTTAGTTTATATGAAGATTTCTCGGAAGTCTCAAATTTTTTTTAGATTAAACGCCTATTAAATAAAGGCACTGCTAATGTATTTTCAGTGCACATCACAGAATATTTTATAAAAATCAGCATTGTATAATATCAGCATTGCATGAGGAACTTTATAGACAATGATTTGCACAAAATTTGAAAATTAAGAACTTTTATATAACATATAGTATATTTTAGTATATTTTATTTAGTATAGTATATTTTTATGTGAAAACAGTATTTGAATAAAACCTAATGAGAAGCACTTTTTGGGTCATAGAAGGTCACATACCTAATGTTTACATACAATATGGACAGAGGTGACACGACAAGTGACAGATTTTTTTTTACTGAACTCTTCACCTGATGTTAATGAATGACCGGTGACTGTGAAGAGAGCCGACATTCTCATTTCATCTGACTCGACTGATGGCATCACACCAAGCTGCAAAACAGGTGGTTTTAGTGGTGTAACAGCATGTCATTGTGGACTGCTGCCCTGAAGCCCAGGATGTTTTCAGTGGAAAATCGAAAATAATGTACTTTACATAAGTATCTCAAAACAGGAAGAGCTTTCATTTGACACCAACCATTCACATTTGTTTCCTTTTTTTATTAGTGATTGAACTAATTGTCATATTTAGCTCATATTTGTTCTTGTTATATTTTGTAAAGGGTTCATGAAGAATCAAACGACCTTGATGTAATATCCTTTCCAGTTCACAAAAGGCGAATACAGCTTGTTTTGAATGTCTGCAACTTTCTGATTTCAGACAAATGAAAACATTTGAGTACGTGATCATTCACAGACAGTTACACATCAACAATGAGTATTCAGTCTAAAACCTCATGTAAACTATTATGTTTTTTTTTGTGTGTGTGTGTGTGTGTGTCTATACAAATTCAATTTCACAAATAATTTCAAAGAATGGCAAGCAGCACATTGAATTAAACATGGCATTTTGAAACATGAAACAGGACATTTGTATACATATGAATAGCTGAAATAGTATTTTCTTGTAGAATGTGCTGCAAAAATCTTCAAAAAAACAACTTAATCTTAACAAGAGTCTTTCACAATGGAAATATCTAGTAAAACTAGTTTTTAAAAGAGAGGCTTGCCTTTTGCCACCCACATTTATTGTGCTCAGTCCAGCCTAAGGAGCTCAAAAAAGGTGTAAATTCCTTTCGTCACAAGTAACCTTTGACCCTATGTCTCCATGTGCCAAAATCCTCTGTCGCCTTTGTTGGGTATTACTACTGTGACCTAGTTGAGGGCCCATTTGGAGGTTTTTAGACATTCGTGATGGGATGCAAACAAGGATGCTTTGTGTCCCTATTCAAATATTAATCATTTGAATATGGAGGATATGAGGGGAACAAGAGTGTCATGCAAAAGTGAAATCACTTAGACCCATTATTGGTTCACGGCTACCATTGCTCTCTATGGTTTGTTTCTTGGGTATTTTTAACAAGTTATCATTGCTGAGATCTTTTTTCTGGAGATCTATTGATGACTAATGTCTGTTTAAAATGGTTTCTTACTACTGATAAACAAATCACTTATCTTCTGACTCATTTCATTAATAACTCACCCTCATGTCGTTCCAAACCCGAAAGACCTCCGTTCATCTTCGGAACAGAGTTTAAGATATTTTAGATTTAGTCTGAGAGCTCTCAGTCCCTTCATTGAAGCTGTGTGTACGGTATACTGTCCATGTCCAGAAAGGTAAGAAAAACATCATCAAAGTAGTCCATGTGACATCCGAGGGTCAGTTAGAATTTTTTGAAGCATCGAAAATAAATTTTGGTCCAAAAATAGCAAAAACTACGACTTTATTCAGCATTGTCTTCTCTTCCATGTCTGTTGTGAGCACGTTCACTGCAGTGTAGTGATATCCGGTTCACGAACAAATTATTCGATTTAAATCATTCGGTTATTCTTGAACCAGTTCACCAAATCGAACTGAATCGTTTGAAACGGTTCGCGTCTCCAATAAGCATTAATCCGCAAATGACTTAAACTGTTAACTTTTTTAATGTGTCTGACACTCCCTCTGAGTTCAAACAAACCAATATCCCGGAGTAATTCATTTACTCAAACACTACACTGACTGAACTGCTGTGAAGAGAGAACTGAAGATGAACATAGAGCCGAGCCAGATAACGAACAAACGATTGACTCATTTTGACAGTGATCCTTGTCATATTGTGTGAGATTCATGGTGAGTTAAATGTTGTGTTGTATATCATGCAGGTGCTGGAGAGTTTTAAGATCATGGACTACAGTCTTCTGTTGGGGGTGCATGTTCTGGACCAGAGTCACAGAGAAGGAGACGTCAACGTTATGGATGGGAAGAAGAACGTGGGACAGAAAGTTCTTTATTCCACTGCCATGGAGTCTATTCAGGGAGACGGAAAGGCGGCAGAGGCTTTGACCAATGATGACACGTGAGTCGCTGACATTAAAACCAGCGTTTGTCCTGTTCGTGTATATTCAAAATGGGTGCATTGCAAAAACATTTTTTTTATTGTGGGTTTTAGAAAAAAATATTTTGTTTTTAGCCGGTGAATGTCACAAAAGGGCTATTATATTCCACTAAAAAATCTAAAGAAAGAAATGTAAATGATATTTTACCTGAATAAATTTTTTATTTATATACATTATTAATAGTATTATTTATATATCTATATGTATTCTAAAATAATGTATTATTAACTGTGGTATTTTTAAGCTGCCTTTAATTTATGATTTTTTATTTATTTATAATACTAATAAATTTAATAAATTAATAACTAATAAATTAAATATAAATTAAATTTAGTTAATGAAAATTGTATTTTATTAATTCATTTATGTATTACATTTATTATTAATTAATTTATCAATTATAATTAGTTTATATAATTTATATATCAAACTCTATATATATAATGTGTGTGTGTGTGTAATTATGTCTTTAAAAATTAAAAAAATAAATTACAATAATAAGTTAAAATAAAAACATGAATATAAACTTGTTGCATTATAGCTATTAGAATTTGTCACGGTGCAAAAAAAATATCTTATTGCCACTAAAAATAAGATTTATGTTCTTTATGGATTATTTATTTACTTATTTAGTGGTGAAATGGCTTGACTTGACCTTATGTTTTTTGTGAGATTTCTCAGCCACAAATAACTTATTAATATAATGTAAACACAATGTTTCTTTTTACACAGAATGGGAGGCATTCCTGCAAAAACACACAGGGATGAGAAACTACTCATTTTTCTAGGCATTATTGACATCTTGCAGTCTTACAGGTAAGCCTGGTGTCAGTTTTCAACAAACCCAAGAGCCCAAATGTCATGTTACACACCAGCTTACAGCATATTCCCTCAATTAATCTTTAAATGAACTCCCTCATCCCTGACGAGATCTCTCACTCACATTTCCCACCAAGATTCATGAAGAAGCTGGAGCACTCCTGGAAGGCACTCGTCTATGATGGTGTAAGTCTATATATCTCTCTGCTCTCTTGCTTTATGATCAGACATCTCATATCACTGGGGGAATTAAAGACGCTTCCTGGTTTAATTGTCTTGTATTCTCTTTCTCCTAGGATACGGTGTCTGTGCACAGACCGAGTTTCTATGCAAACAGATTTCTCAAGTTCATGGGCTCCAGAGTATTCAGAAAGATTCAGCGTAAGTCAACAACACAAGCAAATTGATTCAGTATGCAAGTATTCCATAATCACCATGGGTTACATTTTGAATGTTAAAGGTTATTGGTGCAACTTGCAAAATGTGATAACGCTGCACAAAAATGTGTTATTGGTTGTCATTTGTTAACATGAATTAATGCATTAGTTAAAGGTCCCGTTTTATGCGCTTTTTTGAAGCTTTGGTTGTGTTTACAATGTGCAATATAACATATGTTCATATTTCGCGTGTAAAAAAAAAAAAGTATTTTTCACACAATTCACCTATCTGTATACCGCTATTTTCACTTTCATAAAAACGGGCTGATGACTTCCTTGTTCTATATAGTCCCTCCTTCAGAAATACGTAACGAGTTCTGATTGGGCCAGCAGTTCCTGTGTTGTGATTCGACAGCAGCTGAGCACGCACTGCCCTCCTGGTAACGTGATTGGGCTAGAACGCACGTGCTGAAGATGTATCGTGATCGGAGCACCCCTAGTGTTTTGTATGTTATTCTGGCCTCTAGATTAAAAATGATCTAGCAATGGAATTAAAATTAAAAATAGAATTAATCTAATTAATAGTTGGAAAAAGATCATGATCATAATTAAAACTTCCTGTCATCGGCAATACATAGAACAGAAGTTGAATCAATCTTCCAGCTCGACTGTTATTCTTTTTGAACTTGAATTTCATTACTAAGAACATTTTGAAACAACATTACATCAGTGCACACACAACAGCAGAACTTCTCCTTCCTCTCTTTCTACAGCTTTTCAAGAATCAGGAACTGTAATACACCCCATTAATCTGATTTTTAGACGTCAAATTAAAACAGCAGGATGTAGATTTATTTTTATCCTTTCTAATAAAGTTAAACAGCAGACTAAGATTTCATTTCACGGTCTAATTGTCTGCTGCCAGGTAACAGTTAGGGGAGAGTTACATCATATTTTCAGTTCAATTAGGACAATGTCCACAGTTAATCTCTTTGTCTCACATCCAGCAAATCGTTTCTCCCCGAGCAAGAGGGCACGGAACTCCGTTTCAGCGCTGAAGTGCTCTTCTCAAGAAGTGCTGTCCTCACAGAAGGAGGAGAGGGCCGAGGAGAGGACGGACAGACTCGGAGGAGCCCATAGTCTTGCCAGTCTGGATGGACAAGGTGGGCAGCACTGACTATGAAAACTGCAGATTTTAGGGCTAGAGGGCTTTTCACATGTGAAAATATTACAATTTTGACATTTTCAACTCTGGATTGACATAATCATGGGTTATCATGTTTAATATTTTAATCTGGATTTGATTAAATATCAAGTTTTCAGATTGTACATCTGCAAGGCCGGGGTTAAAGGGATAGTTCACCTAAACACAAATTTTTTTTTGTCATGATATACTCACTCTTCACTTTGTTCCAAAGCTGTATTAATTTCTATCTTCTGTTGAACACAAAAGAAGATATTTTGAATAAGTTGACAGTAGCCATTGACTTCCATAGTATGGAAAATGAATACTATTGAAGTCAATGGCTGTTTGGTTACCAACATTCTTTTAAATATCATCTTTTGTGTTTTGGAACAAGTGGATGGTAAGTAAATGATGACGGCACTTTCATTTTAATGTTCATATTTGTTTATTTATGAGGTCAACAACATTGGCCAGGGTTAAACATGGCATTAGTCTGGGGTTGAACTGATACCCTGGGTTAAATGCAGTGTATAAAGCCCTAGATTTGCATCCTATTCCATCACTAAAGACAAATGTTCATCAGTTCTTTCACCATTTGCATACACAAACAAGAAGTGTCTGCTTTTTTATTTCATGCAATATCTTTTGGAAAAACCCTGAAAACTGAGCTGCCATCTGAGACATTTTTTCCAGACAGTCATGTCTTCCTCATTCAGTTCATATTTACTACTTGAACACAAACCTTAGTGCTGAGCAGCAGAAGTTACCCAATGTCTTCGCATTGACTTTTTACACTGCTGTATTAGTCATTGGCTCGGAGCAGCTGCTGGGTGTGAATTATAATAAAAAATGTGCTATCTTCCTGTTCAAAAGTTTGGGGTCAGAAGATTTTTTTCATACTTTTATTTGGCGGGGATATATTAAATTGATCAAAAGTTAGAGTAGAGACAATTTAGAATGTTACAAACTTTCTGTTTTAAATCAATTCTGTTCTATTGAATGTTACTCATCAAAGAATCCTTAAAAATTTATCAGTTTTCACGAAAATATTAAACGCTGTTTTCACCATTGACAATAATAATAAATGTTCTTCAGCACCAAAGCAGCATATTAGAATGATTTCTGAAGGACCGTGTAACACTGAAGATCGGAGTAATAAAGCTGAAAATTCAATGTTGACACCACAGGAACATAAGAAACTTCTTTCAAACATGTTAATATCTTGCCGACTCTAAACTTTTGAACAGTACTTTAGTTACTTTTTCATGCACTGTACATTTATTCATCCAATACATGTTTCCTCCCAGTCAGCTCATGTGGTTGTTATTGTCATCTCATACTACAGTTTTCTGGTCCTATAACCGTCCTGACCTGGTCCCTCAGACTCCTTACCCGTATGAAGCCTCTTCCTTGAGCCACACCCTCTCCCCGCCCTCTATTTACGTCACAGATCGGTACCGGGAGGCCAAATCAAATGAAAGGTGATACCTTTCACACACATCTCACAGACCTTCAGACCCATAAACCTGACACACACCTGTTACCCAAACACATTTGACTTTTTTTTCCATGAAACACAAATGGTGAATTTTTTTAGCCACATAGTGACTATACTTAATGACTAAACATTAAATTCAGATTCATCAGTCAGAATGAATTCAATTCAAGTGAAACACAAGTTATGCATGTAAACACAAAGTTGAACTCAAGAACCAGATTAGTTCAATTCATCAGCAAATGAAGTTCTGTGAACTGAATCACTCTGCTTCATTGACAAGATCTGATTCAAAAGATTCCTACACTAATCCAGTTTTGCTACTTCTCTCATTTACACACCAAGGAGAGCTAGATATCATGATTTTAGACATTTGATTTCACTTTCAAGTTGTATAGACTACTTTTATAGTGCTTTTGAATCCTTTTGGAGCCTAACATCTTCACTCATTGTAATTGCATAGAAAAGACCAACAAAGAATTCAAAATAATTTTGTGTTCAGCTAAAGAAAGAATGTGATTTGGGTTAGGAATGACATGAGGTAAATGACATGAGGACATCAAGTAATAATGACAAACCAGATCAGTTCAGTTCATTAATGAATCTTTCAGAGCAGCTGAATCAATTGAAACATTCAAAAGATTCAGTTCAAAAGAATCTTTCCTTCACAAATCAAACTTATCTCATGGAGATTCACACCAAGGAGAGCTAGATATCATAATTTTTGTGATTTGATTTCAGTTTCAACTTTTATAGACTACTTTTATGGTGCGTTTTGAGTCCTTTTTTAAGCCTAAAAAACTAAATTTATTGTAATTGCATGAAAAAGAGCAACAAATACTTCAAAATCCTTTTGTGTTCCACTGAAGAAAGTAGAAATGGGTTAGGAATAACATGACAGTTAAGTAAATAATGACAAACCAGATCAGTTCACTTCATTAATGAATCATTCAGAGCGAACTGACTCAACTGATACATTAAAAAGACTCATTCCTTCACAAATCCAACTTTGCTATATAAATAAACAACCAAGAAGAGCTAGATATCATGATTTTTGTCATTTGATTTGAGTTTCAAGTTGTATAGACTACTTTAATAGGGTATTTGAGTCCTTTTTGAAGCCAAAAAAAAAATCAATTTATTGTAATTGCATAGAAAAGAGCAACAAATACTTCAAAAAGTTATTCTGTTACAATGAAGAAAGAGTTATGCAACAAGAGGATTGGATAAATTACGGCAAATATTTTGTTTTTTAGTGAACTATTCCTGTAACTCACCAGGTCTCCTTTAATATAATCAAACAAAGTCACAGTCACACTTTGAGATCAATTTCTTATATCCAGCTACAGCGTGAGCAGTTGTTACACTTGTTCTGTTACTGGATTCTGTGTGTTTGGTTTTCATTGATCTCCTCACTTTTGACACGCAGCCGTTTTAAGAGGAATTCCTGTGAAAAGACCTCATAAATATTTCACCTGACGAATATAAAAGAGCTATTGTTTTATGACACACAATACCACAAAAGGGGGCATCCTGGGTTCCTCAGCTTGAACAATGGTTACTGAGTTAAAAGAGCTTTGTCAGATGCTATCCTGTTGACTTAATAAACATAATAGGTTAATTAGAGGTGGTTGCTAAGGCAAACACAACTATTGTTATTGCTTAGACTTAATGTTAGGGATTTACAATGTTTCAGATGGTACGTTTGGGCTCACTAAGTTTTTATGCTCACCAAGGCTGCATTTATTCGGTTAAAAATACAGAAAACTGTGTAAAAAATTGAAATGTTATTACAATTTAAAATATCTGTTTTCTGTTCATATATATTGTAAAATGTAATTTATTCCTGTGATGCAATGCTGAATTTTCAGCATCACCTGTCTTTAATGTCACATGATCCTTCAGAAATCATTCTAATATGCTGATTTGCTGCTCAAGAAACATTTATTATTATCATTATTATATAACAGTTGTGCTGCTTAATATTCACAACTGATTAACAATTTGCTTGAATGCCTTCTTGTTGAATTCAAGTATCAATATCTTTCAAAAAATATCTTACTAGCTGAAACGTTTTTGATGAATGAACACCCTTAGCGTCTGAAATGTGTTTGATGTTCATGAGGTGAGGTTGCAGGGGCAGCAGTAACTCAAGATTATTGATTATTGCAGGAAATAAATACATAAGCACATTACAAAGTGGATATATATGACCAGCTCTTATCTGAAATTGTGTCACGGTAATAAGAAATATCACCAGTGAAGTGCTTTCTGTTGTGGTCACAAACACGGCCATCCGCATTCCCTTAGATCAGTTGCGGCACAGGCTTTGTTCAACTGTCATGTTTTGAGGACTCTTAATTTGTAACTTGAGTTTGTTTGTGCTGTTCTTCTGATGTTCAGATGTGCCTGCTCAACTTTTACATTGGAGAACAGTGCCATCTGTCTGACATCGGCGCGAAGCACCATGGACGCAGACAGAGATGATGACTCAGTTCTGGGGGTCTACTTTGTGAGTTTGTATCCTTATATCGTATATATAAACATTATATCCTTATAATGTTTAAATATCATATTACATTCCAAGTTAATATTTATATTATATTCCAGTTTATTTTTATGTATAATAATAATAATATTAACAAATATTTATAAATATCAGATTAAAGTTACTGTATAGGCAATGAAAGGCTAGTCAGTATTACAATTTATTATATTTTTTTAAATAATAAATAAGTATAAATAGCATTTGTAGTATCAATAATAACTTTCTGAATTGAATCTGATATTATAAATATTTACAAATAATAACATAATAATTAAAATATTCATAAATATTTAGAAATATCAGATTATAAAAATTTGTAATATATTGTGAACGTTATTCTGACACTATTAACATGTAACTGCTATAAAAGTTTGACCATGCTGGTAATCTTAAATAATCTTTCAAGCATTTTTTTAATGATAATTTTTTTTTTGTAATAGAATATGAAATAAATGATAAGCTTTAGAATTTAATCTGATATCTGATTGAAGATAGATGTTTATAAAACATGTTGTTGATCTATTTTCCAGTAAGGAGCAAAATGAGATGATGTTTCATCTCTACCCTCCCAATCGCCTGCCTTTGAATCCTCATGTGCAGAGAGCGCCACCTGCTGCCAAACATAGAAAACATTCGCCCATACAACATGAGCAAACTGGATCTGTATCTGTACATGAGATCACAGTGCTAAATATTTCCTTGGACTGGTCGGAGGGATTATGGCTACAAGATTTCAGATTCATGGACATCCATAACCAAATGCTTTTGTAGCCCTTACAATACAGGCAGCTGTGGCATCAGCCTGAAGAGAAATGCCACGTCACGTCATTCATCGTTTTGGAAACATGCAATAATTATGCTCCTTTGATATGCAAAGATGGTTTTTAACAGCTATCTTCGTTACCTCCTAAAGGATCTAGTCTTTAGTGACCTAGAATGCAGTGTTGGCGATTCAAACTCTAGGAAACAGAGATGTTCAGATATTTTTAAATGTGCAATCTTCATACATTATACAAGTGTGTGTTATCGTAGTTCTCCGCACTGGAGTAATAATCCCGATGATGCTTTATTTCCAAACAAACACAGTTTGTAGGAAAAACAGATGTGTGACTTTATTTCTCAGACATCTCTTATGATCACAAATGTGTCATGTACTGTAAATGTAGGAGTGTCTTTGTAACTTCATCAAGCGCAGATTTATGCTGGTACATCAGCTCCTGATAATCAAGAGTGGGATTCCCATCAGTAGTGTCCATTATTTACATATAACCAGATGCCAGAATGTTTTTATGTGCTCAAATGCAGATGAGAAGTCAGTCTTTTATGTGGGGACGGGTGAGTTTCATACACGCTTTTACATTCTCTCAGGAGATCCTTTTCCTAGAAGCGTCCAAATGATTGCTTGATGTTAGATGCTAGTGCACTTCTGATTTTTAAATGCCATGTCAGAAATGTCTTTTGAATAATATTATTGCACCTTTGTTTGTTTTGAGGCCATAATTTATTAAATCATTATTTTAAATTAACTTTGTGTTGGTGTCAATTTCATGTCAGCCAGTATTTTATGGGTTTAGATCTCTGCCACAGTTCTGCACACGAAAAAATATTTTGAGCACACACCAGTGCACTTTGAAAGCGTGTCAAAAAGAACGAAGTATTTGGAGCGCACCAAAATTAAAATCAAGTTTTGGGTTGTGTGCAGACCTTCTCTTTTGTGCATGCAGCGTTTCACTAGCTTGCTCCCTTGATGCTGGCCTTCAGTGCTCTCTGTGCCATAATTACAGCCAATCAGAGAAGAGGCTGCTAAATTCTAAATGGACTGCCCTGAAAACCAATCACAGCATTCCCTGCATTACTGATGACAGCGAAAGAGGTCAAATACGGTGCATGCATAATTATTTTGCAAGTTGATATTCTGATTATATTTTTTCCCAAGTACATTTTACCAATTCCAAACAACATCAATCTTAATAACTACTATTAATATTAATATCACTTATAACCGATATAGAATTGTTCATGAAGGCTGGAAGTAAAAAACACCTTATATTCAGGTGTGCATAATTATTAAGCAGCAAATCTCAAGATGGACTAAAAATTAACTCTCATACTTACTGCCAGATTCAAGATGAATTCTTCAAACAAGTGGTACAAGAGGATGTGATGATGGTTCTTCAAGAGTCACTCTCAACTTATCTGGTCTATATATATATATATATATATATGCAAAATTGATTTTCATGTACTCTAAATACTTTCTTCTTTGTGAGACAAAAATGTTCTCCACAAAACTCAGTTTGCATGCGTGCAAAACACACTTTTGCTCACTTAAAATATGATCCAGCACAATTGTGGCAGAGATTTAATCCCATAGTATTTGGCCATTTTGACATTATTGCGACATGCATTGTTTGTAAATAAATGTCAATATTATTTCGGCAAATTTGTATATATTTGCTCCCATTATGTACATAGAGTATGATTACATTATGTTAGGTACAGTATGTACTGACATTCAAATGTTTGGTGTGTGTTTTTTTTTAAAAGAAGTCTCTTGCACTCACAAAGGCTGCAATAAATTGATCAAAAACTCAATTAAAGCAGTAATATTGTAAAATATTACAAGTTAAAATAACAGTGACAGTATCTATTTTAATATATTTTTAAATGTAATTAATTACGGTGGTGGCACAGCTGAAATTTCAGCATCATTAATGCAGTCTTCAGATACACATGATCCTTCAGAAATCATTCTTATACATTGATTTGATACTCAAGAAACATTAGAAAAATATAAATCTTTTGTAAATATTATAAATGTATTCAATGCAACTTTTGACCCATTCAATGTGTTTTTCCAAAGGAAAAATATTATTTAAATTTTTTTTTTACTTTATTATTTCCTGACCCCAAACAGTATATTAATGTTATACTACCAGCTTGCTTAGATATAATTATCTATATTGCCAGTGAAAACATCTCATCATTCATTCCCTTTTATGTACAGTATACATAAAATGTAGTTGTGAAACAGTTTTCACTCAGAAATTGCTAGTAATTTTCACAAATAATTACAAAGAAATGGCAAGCAAAAGATTAAATATGTATAAATATGAAATAGTATTTATTTGTTAATAATCTTCAATTACAACATGAAAAAATATTTTTACAATAATAGGGATGGCAACAGGGCATGTATAGTGATTTTATATTAATAACTGAATAGATCAGGCTAATAAAAAAATTATTTTAAAACCACAAAATATTTCATATGATATCAATACAATTTTTTTTTTAATAATAAGCAGTAGTAGTAAGCAGTAATCAGTAGTAATAAATCCCGGATGTTTGCAAGATGTTTTGTTTCATTGTAACCAGTGGTGGACAGTAACGGAGTAGCTTCGTTAGTGTACTTAAGTACATTTTTCAGTAGTTTTATTTTGAGTAACTTTTACTTTTACTTAACTACATTCCAAAGCATAAGATCGTACTTTTAACTTCACTACATTTCATAAAACATATCGTTACTACCTATAATATATCACGTGCTCAGACACGCAGAAGGGGTGTCTGATTCATCATGAACGAACTGAGTCTTTTCAAAATAAACCTTTAAATCGGATCGCGAATCGCACCAAACGATTCGTTTACGAATTAGAATGATCCGATTGCAGCTGTTCTGCAGTCGACCACTCACTGATTCAAATGAACCGTTTAGTGTGAGTCTACAGAAGTAAGAACCGTGAGATCTTGTGAGCGCGTGCGTCTGATGTTGCTAAAAGTAAGTTATTAATGTCGGAATTTAGGATTAATTATTGTAACTGAAAATCATATTTTTTATTATTTATTTTATATATTTTATTTTGATAATTATTACTGAAATACAACCTTTTTTTGTTTCAAACAGTTCATTGAACAATAATAAATGAAGTACCTGTAGCTGACAATGAAGTAAATGTATAATAATTAGCAAAGATGATTAATTTAGCGCTGTAAACGCGCGTGTGAGGGGCGGAGACGCGCCGCGGAGCGTCAGACGCGCTTGAGGACCAAACACAGCAGAGCGTTAGGAAACTTCACTCCTCTTATTATTTCTCTTTTACTATAGCGATTTATTTTCAGATACGTGATCTGAGTCTTTCATAGAGTTGTAGAGTTAGAGTTATTAGAGAAATATAATTATTTTTTACATTCTTTGGTCGAAGTTTTCAGATCGGCAATTCGGAGCCTGTTCGCGACTCTGTTGATTCAGATCGGGACTTCGGAGCCTGTTCGCGACTCCGTTGATTCAGATCGGGACTTGAGAGCCTGTTCGCGACTCGGTTGATTCAGATCGGGACTTCTGGACTTCGGAGCATGTTCGCGACTCGGTTGATTCAGATCGGCACTTCGGAGCCTGTTCGCGACTCGGTTGATTCAGATCGGGACTTCGGAGCCTGTTGGCGACTCGGTTGATTCAGATCGGGACTTGAGAGCCTGTTCGCGACTCGGTTGATTCAGATCGGGACTTCTGGACTTCGGAGCATGTTCGCGACTCCGTTGATTCAGATCGGGACTTCGGAGCATGTTCGCGACTCGGTTGATTCAGATCAGGACTTCGGAGCCTGTTCGCGACTCGGTTGGTTCAGATCGGCGCTTCGGAACCTGTTGGCGACTCGGTTGATTCAGATTGGGACTTCGGAGCATGTTTGATTTTTTTTTTTTTAATTCAGATCTCGAAGCAGGAAGTGTTTGTCAAAGAGTTAATTGGTGATAAATGAATATTTGGACTTGAGGCTTTTTTTTTAGACATAACGTTAGACAGACATGAATGTTTATTCAAAACGGTACTGAAAATAAGTAAATATTGTAGCTGATGCTAAATGTCTAGCAGGCTTGCTGGTGCTAACTTGAGGTAGTTTTTATAAATAATGTCCAAATATTTTTATTCAACCACCTATATATATATATATATATATATATATATATATATATATATATATATATATATATATATATATATATATATATTTATAGGTGGTTATCTATATATATATATATATATATAGATAGATAGATAGATAGATAGATAGATAGATAGATAGATTACATCTGGGGAGAAAAGAAAGGATGTGATGTTCAGAACATGGTAACTACAGTAATTATCAAAGAGGGGAAGAGATGCACCCCGTTTGGCCAGGGGTGTTTTTACACCACAGACAAGGTTTGAGAAGGAAAAAAATAATTAAGAAAATATAATTATATTTTCCTTAAGATGTTCTTCCTAACTTCAGGCCTTATTATCTTGTCATATATAACTGTGGTGTTCTGTAAAACCACAAACTTTAAAATACTTTTTTCTTACTGGTGAAGATCAGATTATCATCTCTGTTTTCTCTCAGGTACATCACAGTGTAAGCTTCACAGTGAACATTACTCTCGTAAGCGTAGTCCATATCAACAACAAAAATATATCTTGACTCCATATAGTGGTTATTTTGGAAAAAATCCCAGGTATTTTGAGAAGTAGGATTATTAAAAAATTAAAATAAATGTGCTAATATAAAATAAAATTAGCCTATATAAAATTGAGTACTTTTGTACTTTCACTTGAGTAAAATTGAAAAAGGAGTACTTTTACTTTTACTGGAGTAATATTTTATTATTCGTATCTGTACTTTTACTCAAGTACTTGATTTGTGTACTTCGTCCACCACTGATTGTAACACCTTTGCTAGTATCTTCGAGAGTTCTTCCATTCTAGAAAGTACCAGTCAGAGCTCCACCGCCCCAGCTGTTGGGACACACACCTCCTCCCCCCTCCCATCGGTCGGCTCAGGACATTTGCTGCTGATTTCTCAGCTGTCATTCCCTCTCCCTAAATAGACCATATCAGAGAGAGGCCATTTCACTGATACAAGGGGTGTCCATTTATCTGAAAACTAAAATGAATCTACCATCACAGGAATAAACAATCAGCATTACGTGGAATAACGATACATCCTGAAAGATAAAAATCACAGGTTGTCACTGATAAGATGCAATATGCATTTGTATGAAAAGGTTGGGTGGATGAAGACCTCACCACCCCTCATAATAAAATGGATCCATCCATTATCTTGGTATGTCCCCCCTCCCAATGTGCAAGATATATATATATAAGTGACTCTTGGGGGGCTGTTACTACTGATAAACCCAAACGACAAGAAACTACACACAGGACAGACTTTCTTCTTACGACGAAACAGAATCAACTTCAGTGACGGTATGTAACTGTCATGTAATAATGCTTGTTTTTGTATGCATAATCTATAGACTTATAGTGGTCAGAAAGGGGAATATAAATAATTTATAGATAACAGAAGTTGCCATTGACTGTGTGCAGTATTGTGGAGGTCAGACCTCTATTTGTTGCCCAAATAAGGCATGAGGGTCAGACAGTTAAAGTCAGAGATAACATGTGCTTGGCCATTTGCTTGAGAACACTGAAGGATCGGCACACAAACAGTAAGTTTGAAAGTAATGTTTTCGTGTGCTACATTGGAATGTTTCAAGAATGAACGATGTGTTAGGATTAAAAGTTTGTGATTAATGCAAGACACTACAGTCAAGGTTTTTTTTTAGTTTTTTGGTCAATGTTGAGTTTTTTCATAACATGTTGTTTCAGACTAATGGAAGGAAAACATCCCAAATATGCTTTTAAGTGTTTATTTTACACACACACATATTTAAATAATACAATTATAATTGTAATAATATTAACAATTACATCATTTTTAAGGAGATTAATTCTGCTACTTTAGTTACAAAATCATGTAATTTAAGTGGTATCTGTTGCGTAATGTTTACAAAATATTTGGATAATAATTCTAATAATATTAATAATTACATATCTTTAGAGACTAACGCTGCTGATTTAATGTTGTGTGCAAGTATATTATCTGAAAGCTCAATCAAAACATGTTTCTATTTGAATGAAATTGACTGTAAACAGAAAAGAGTTGCATGTGAACAATATGTTACCTTTTATATGGTTACATTCTCTGTTAGATGGGAGAAATCGCAGATCCAGTCCAGTTAAAGGAAGAGGGCAACAAGCTCTTCCAAGCCGGAGAAATCGACAAAGCCATTGAGAGCTACACTAAAGCCGTGAAGTCCTGTAAAGACAAGAAGGTTCTGGCAGTCATCTATAGGAACAGATCAGCCTGTTTCCTGAAAAAGGTAAGAATCAGTTACACATTACAAGCCTATATAAAACACATCATTTTTCTGCATGAATTTAATTCAATGTCTTGTTTTCCAGGAAAATTATAACAATGCAGTATCAGATGCCACTAAAGGTAATATGATTCACAAATTAATCATTCTTTATATATATAAAGGTTTCACTATACCATCAACTATAACTTAGTTACTTTGTTACTTTTGATTGACCCATTAAAAAATATATTTTTCTTCTGACCAATTGTAGCTATCGATGTGGATGCTGCAGACATCAAGGCTCTTTACAGAAGATGTCAAGCGCTCGAGAAGCTCGGCAAACTGGACATGGCCTTCAAGGACGTCCAGAGATGTGCAACCTTAGAGCCTAAAAACAAGACGTTCATCGAGACCCTCAGAAGACTCGGAGCTGAGATCCAACAGAAGGTGATGATCATTTCTGTCAAGATGCTTTTGAGATCACATAATCCAATTCTGAGTCTATAAAGAGCATTTTTATTCTCTCTACAGCTGAAAACAACCTTCTCAACAGACTCCAGAGTACAGAACATGTTTGACATCCTATTTTCAGATGAATCAGATAAGGAAAAGCAAGAAAAGGTTTGACCAATTTTATACCCTGTTCCCTTAATGTTAAGCACAGTCATATGTTTCTCAGTAAACCTGAACTTGTTTGTTGGGTCCACTAGGCTGCCAACAACCTGATTGTCCTGGCCAGAGAGGACGCAGGGGCAGAGAGAATATTCCAGAACAACGGTGTGCCTTTACTCGTGCAACTCATTGACACAGGAAAACCTGAGATGATTCTGGCTGCCATACGAACCCTGTCAGGAATGTGCACAGGCCACAGAGCAAGGGTAAGGAACAGCAAAATAACCATTTTCTAATCTTTTTTCTCTTTAAATAATAAAAAATCCTCAAAAATGGCTCCAATAAATATGATTGTAAATAAATATTCATGTATATATTAATATGAGCATTTTTTTAAAGAATTTATTTTAAATTAATCAGTATTATGTTTGGTTTCATTTTATATTAAAATTAGATTTCCTCTATTTTTAAGCATAAATCAAACATTCATGTGACATTTTTTTTTATTATTATTATTATTTGCTTATTTTTGTGGATAAGAAAATTATACCTAAATCAATACACTATCTGCATTCATTATTTGGAGAAAAAATAATATAATATAATATAATATAATATAATATAATATAATATAATATAATATAATATAATATAATATAAATCATACACATATTAAAATATTAAGATGCTGTATTATATTTATTATTTTACTTTTTTTCTGAAAAACAAGACAAAAATATTGATTAAAACATTTTTGCTAGTTTATGCAATTAAGCATAGAATAAATATTATGGATAAATAATAAGGAATACAATTAAGCCCACAAAACAAAACTAATCTCTCAAAATGAAGACAAAAATCCTTAAATCGACATATCTGAAATTGTTCATTATTAAGAATTAACATTTATAATATAATACAATATAATATAATATAATATAATATAATATAATATAATATAATATAATATAATATAATATAATATAATATAATATAATATAATATAATATAATAAAAAATCTAATATTAAGATTTTGTATTATGTATATAACAAAAAACAGGAAAACTGACTAAAATGTATGCAAGTTTATGCAATAACTAATGCAATAAAAGTGATAAGCTAATAAGGAATAATGGCCACAAAACACCCATTTTAATTCCCTAGGGTCTTAAAGAACATTTTACGTCTTCTTAGTACACTTCTGTATTTTTCTCTGTATTTGAGAACATTTGTTTAAAAACGTTTGTTTTAATAATATCTTTGGGTTTTAAAGGCAACTGCCATCATCCACACAGTAGGAATAAACAAACTGTGCAGCATCATGGGTGTAGACAACGAGGAGATCGTCCTGGCCACTACAAACCTGATGCAGTGTGTCTATGACTCCCTGTCTGGAGGAGACAAGAGAAATTATGGAAAAGAAGAGGCCCTTGTACTCGGTAAGAGAAGACAACTGAGCAAATGTACATTCACAGTAACATTACTGAAGATTATAATAATTTGACCCGATTTGCAATTGAGATCTTGCTCTTGTCTGTTGACTGGCAGACTCCAGTAAGGACTTGAAGGATATTCTGCTTGCCCTGTTGGAGATGATCACAAGCAAGAAGGTGTCTGGACACGGCCGAGATCAGGCCCTGAACCTCCTGACCAAGAATGTGCCTAGGAAAGACAAGAAAAACACAGACAACAGCAAATCCCTTTTCACCATTGACCATGGTAAATCATTACAGTATGAAGAAATTGATTTTTTGTGTAATTCACTGTTGTAAATATATCAGGGTTATTATGTCGCAATTAGAGTGAATAGCTGTGTCAGAGATTGACTTATTGGGAGATGTGAGGGGCTCTGTAGTACTCACGTAAGGCACCCCAGCCAATCATACAACGGCCTCTGATCTGCTTCCCCGTGTACCACCAAAGCCACAGTGTTAGCATTAGCCATTATGCCTTTTTGGCTAAAGGTTCAAGTCTTGCCTTCCAGAGGCTTTGGCTGTGCACATGCATTTGTTGCTGCTTAAAATGCTGAATTTCATGTAAATTCGTACCCACCCACCAAACTCAAATGTTCCCAGAATAGACGTTTGGGGGATAGTGTGAGAAATAAAAGAAGCCATTCACTTATTAGAAGTCAGTTTACCATCAGAATGATTTTGAAACAGATTTTCCTGGTAAAATCATATCCATTTATGGGCTTTCTGCACAAACGTTCTTTCATAACCTTATTTTCTAACAAAAATGTCATTTTACCATGATTGGAAGGATGCCCAGAATATGTACTGTTTGCATGTGTGGTAAATTTTTATACCTTTAGTATGAAACTTTTTGGTGAATAATGATTTGCTTGTAAAAACGCTTGAATGCAGATTTCACATACAAATTTCTTAGTACATGCACATGATTTGAGCTGCTAGAAGGACAGAAAAGACATGATTCCATTTAATGTTTTTATGGGAATGTCTGAAAAACAGGTCTGAAGAAGATTCTGAAGGTCTGCGGTCAGGTTCCAGACCTTCCGGATCAGTTGCCCTTGACGGAAAACACACAGCTGATTGCTAGCGTTCTTCTCAACAAGATCTACGATGACTTGCGCTGTGACCCTGAGAGAGATAACTTCAGAGATATCTGTGATGAATACATTAAGTAAGTTCCACTTTCACCACAAAATTTGAATCCTATACAGACATACATGCGTATACTATGTCGCTGGTTTCCATCAACAGGAGCAAATTTGACCCCAACGACATGGACAGAAACATCCATGCCATCAATACTTTATCAGGCCTTCTGCAGGGGCCTTTCGACGTGGGTAACGTCCTTGCGGGTCGTCAGGGTGTTATGGAGATGATGGTGGCCCTTTGTGGTTCTGAGCGTGAAGTGGACCAGTTGGTAGCAGTGGAGGCCCTCATTCACGCATCCACCAAAACCAGCAAAGCTTCCTTCTTTATCAGCAATGGAGTATCTCTGCTGAAGGAAATGTACAAGAAAACGAAAAATGAGAAGATCAAGATCAGAGCTCTTGTGGTGAGCAGACACTTTACACACTATTCAAACTGTGTTGTAGTGTTCATTACTTAAACACAAGCAGTTGTTGTATTTTGCATATTGAACATAATATATCCCTTTTTTTTCTCAGGGTCTGTGTAAACTGGGATCTGCTGGAGGAGATGATTACAGCATGAGACAATTTGCTGAGGGCTCCACTGAGAAACTGGCAAAACAGTGCAGAAAGTGAGAATCCTAGCTTTCTTTTATGTGAAGGAATCAAAGCATTAGAAATAACACTGTCTATTATCTTTTAATGTAATATTTTTGAAATCATGCACTATTCTTCAAAGGGTCAGTAAGATTTTTATTCAACAAGGATATATTAAATGGATTTAAAAAGTAACGACCTTTGTAATAATAACTATAATAATATAATATATTTAGAATAATTTGATGAATAGAAATCTCAAAAGCATAAAAAAAATTATAATTTTTTTATGCTTTTGAGATTTCTATTCATCAAATAATTTGAAATTTTTTTTATCAAGATTTCCAAAAACATATTAAGCACCACAACTATAATTTCAACACTGATTATCACTGATAATAATAAGAAATGTTTTATTGTGTGCAGCAAATCAGCATATTAGAATGATTTCTGAAGGATCATGTAACACTGGAGAAATGATGCAGAAAATTCAACTTTGCATCACAGGAATAAATTACATTTCAACATGTATTAAAATAGAAAACAGTTATTTTAAATTGTAGTAATATTTCACAATACTACTGTTTTTACTGTATCAAACAAATGCAGCCTTGGTGAGACTTATTTCAAAAACATGTAAAAAAAAAAAAAAAAATGTAATAACCCCAGCTTTTGGACAGTAGTGGTGTGCAACTTTTAGACTCAAAACTTCTTTCTTGGCCCAAAAAGACAATACACGGAAACTAAAATGTTTACTGTCAGAAACCCCATGAACATTATATGACCATCCCCATTTACACTGTCAACAGTGCCTTATTCAGTGTTTGCTTTTTGATTGCTTCATGCAGATGTTATGAGTTTACACTGCGTTTCAACTAGATTTTGTTTATTAAAGGTGGCTGTGCAACCCTACACTTGATGTGCGTACCAGGAAATGGGCCGTTGAAGGTTTGGCTTACCTTACCAATGATGCTGATGTAAAAGATGACTTTGTTGATGATGAAGCAGCCTTGAGGGCCATGTTTGAACTTGCCAAGGTGTGTTGACAGATAAAAAGACTGAAATAACTTGATCAAGTTAGGCAATTGCACAGATTTTTTCAATCCGTATGACTTAATAGAAAGTTAAATATGAATTTACAAACGTGCAATGCAACATTTTTCTCTTATAGTCAAAAGATAAGACCATCCTATATGCAGTCGCCTGCACCCTGGTCAACTGCACCAACAGCTATGACAAGAAAGAGATCATCCCTGAGATGGTGCAGCTGGCCAAGTTCTCCAAACAACACGTCCCAGAGCAGCACCCGAAGGTAACATACACAGAATCCTGTGATGTAGCAAATTAGTCTTTAATATTACAAATATTCCATGTCTTTTTTCAGTAAATACTCATGAATGCATGGCTAATAATTAAAAATGTTGCTTGAAATTAGATGGAAGTGTATAATGTCAAACTTGCACTGCTGTCACTGCTTGAAAAGTTACGTCAGACGAGTTAATATATGTATCTTAAAACATTTCTCTTGTGCTTTAGGATAAGAAGGACTTCATTGTAAGGCGAGTGAAGAAGCTACTGAAAGCTGGAGTCACATCAGCTCTCACTGTCATGGTCAGAGCAGACAACTCTATCCTGACTGATCAGACCAAAGAGATGCTTGCAAGGTAAGACTCAAAAACTCTAATATAGCCTATTGATTTCTCATCTATTATGCTGCTGAACTTAATGCTCTATCTATTTTTGTCTACCCAGAGTGTTTCTTTCCTTGGCAGATGATGTTAAAGATCGTGGCACAATTGTAGCTCAAGGTGGAGGAAAGGTAAAAGACCACAAACCCAGTAGATGCTTCAGTAAATCTCTTGCTTTGGGGAAATTAAAACTTTTCACTATGTTTGGCAGGCTTTGATCCCATTAGCCCTGGAGGGAACTGACAAAGGAAAAGTAAAGGCCAGCCATGCTCTGGCAAAGATCGCAGCCGTCTCCAACCCTGAAATTGCCTTCCCTGGTGAGAGGGTAAGATTACCTTTTACATGCTTATCACTGTGAAAGCCAAAAGAATATGCAAAATACATTGTCAGGAAAGCTAAAAGGATCGTCAAATGCTCGAAAATAAACCTTTTGAGATATCACGTAATTTGAATATTATTTTTGGTAGTTCTAAAATAAAAATACCTAATTTTCCATACATCTATTCTTCCCTTTACAGATATATGAAGTTGTGCGACCGCTGGTTTCCTTGCTAAACACAGAACGAGATGGTATGGAAAACTTTGAAGCTCTGCTGGGTCTCACAAATCTGGCTGCCTTGAATGACAAACTTCGGTAAGTGTCATAGAATGTCATCTGGTGATGATCTACAAAACATTTTAGCTAGCCATTCGTTCTAAAGCCCCAACGTTAAATATTAAATGTAGATCATTTAGCAAAGGTAGAATTCAGAGAATTCAGAAGGAGGAACTGCAAACTCTTGACAGAGAAAGATGGAAAAGATGGAAACATTTCATTTACACAGAACCATTTTTTATTTATTTATTAAAACTTTTGAATTATTCTTTTGATGCCTCTTGAGCTTCCTTCTGGGAATGCAAATCTTTATCTGCAATTCTTTTTGTTTTATTTCCACAGAGTGAAAATCCTTAAAGAAAAAGCGCTCCCAGAGATTGAGAACTACATGTTTGAGGAACATGATCAAATCAGACAAGCTGCCACAGAGTGCATGTGCAATCTGGTTTGCTGCAAAGAGGTTTGAAATTACCATTGAGAACACATTCTCCTAACCAAATATTGAATTTTTTTGTAGGTTTGGATGGAAATATTGACCAAATTCATTTATTTCAACAGGTTCAAGACAGATACCTGGAAGACGGCAATGATAAACTCAAGCTTCTTGTCCTGCTCTGCGGTGAAGATGATGCGCAGCTTCAGAGGGCGGCCGCTGGTGCACTGGCTATGCTCACCGCCGCACAGAAGAAACTGGCTGTAAAGATTACTAAAGTGGTATGTATCAATGATAACAGCTGTCATGTCCATTTGATTAATTTGTCCCATTCTACTCTACCACTTACTTAAGTATTGTGGCAGTACCATGGTACACATGCTACAATGTTATTATCAGATACTCATACCAAAGTTGATTGACTCTGCTATTATTTGTTATCATCTACAGACTGGGCAGTGGCTTGAGATCATACAGAGATTGTGTATCCATGACAACCCTGAGATTCAACACAGAGGTCTTGTGATGGTGTTTAATATGCTGGACGCTGATGAACAACTAGCCAAGAAGCTCATTGAATGTGAATTGCTGGAGATCCTGACATATGTGGCAAAACTAGAGGACAACCCCAAAAAGCAGGATGCTATTAATGCTGCTCGCGCCTGCCTGTCCAGAGCCATGGATACTGGACTTATCAAACCGTTTTCAAATTAAACCGAAAATAAATTCATTGTGACGTGTCATTAGGCGAGTACAGAATGGTCTGCTTTCTGGGAAAGTGGAAAGACTGCAAACCATTTGCAATGTTTCTTTTTTAAATTTCTATTGTTGAGCATAGTTCCTTTTGAAAGATTATATGTTTGTGTGGCTGTTTGTTTGATCAGAATTTGGTATTTATTTAACATGCTCATTTCATATTTCATGTATTTGCACTGGTGAAGTTTTGATTAACAGATTAAAGTCTTTTTTGAAGAAAAGATGAAGCGAATCCATTTCTTCATATTGATATGCTCAAAATCACCCTTTGTGTGTATCTGTGCAAGTAAAGCACAATAAAACACACATATTTACATAGGAACACTTTATTGAACCTTATAAAATATAAAAAAAATATGAAACTCAATTTTATGCCCAAAAAAAGTGTAATTCAGAATTACATAAATATATTAAATTCTAATTTTATTAATATATATATATATATATATATATATATAGTGATCATTCTATATCTCTGAATAATATAAATCATATTTAAATGCTTAATTTTATGATCAAATCTTTGTAGTTTTCATTGTGAGAAAACATAATCCAGTGATTTAGAGATGTCCATATGAACGTTCCTCAAAAGTCTGTTGTATATTTGATAGTTACATTTCAACATGATTGTTTAAAAAAATATGTATGTAAAGTTGCTCCAGCATAGTAATATTTATTATTTATATGTTTTTTTATTATCCTGTATTGATATATCAAATTCTACTTTCAAATGATTCACATTCAACATTTTAAACATGTATTTCTGTATTGTCTGCATTCTTTGAAAATATTTTCCATATGTTTTGGTTTTGCCGACCAGAGATTTACTGGCAAAGCAGAACAAAAACAGCTTTGTTTTGCTCTAATTCACTCAGTGAACATTTCGTCCAGAACTGAATGTTCTTTTAGGCGTTCAGGAATGTAGAAAACGGAATACAGCTCCACCTAGAGGCCGGAAGAGTAACTGAGGCATTTTCAGAGCAGCGATGGATATATTTGTTAAATTCAAGCTACTGCTGTCTATTCTTTATCGATATATAACGAAATGCAACTTCCCTTTAAATAACTGAATCAACATTCGGAGATAAACCAGCGTATAATTTGCATCGAAAGGCGTCGTTTCAATATGCCAGCCTGCAACCTCTAGCGACGACAAACGGTACTGCATGCTGGACGCAAGATGGACGCAAACTTCTAACTTTCTGTTTCTTTTTCGTTTTGCTTTTGCTCGCGCGAGCTACTCTCTTCTAGGTAGCGCGCCGTCTCTCGAGTAGACAGCGCGCGCTGTCGAATGAATTCGAATCCCGGCCAGAATTCGAATTCCGTTAAGACCTCCAGTACGAACTGCTGGCAGCCGTTCATTTCCACAGCCCAACCTTTGCTGTCTTTATGTGGATTCGCTTCCTGGTTGCAACATACAGTCACATAGTACAATTCAAGTCCTTCAAAACGCAGTTCAGCTTTAGAGACCAATCGTCAAGCATAATAATTGTCCTTGCAGCTCCATGACTATTTTACGGTAAAGGCGGCATCTTTTTATTCGTTTAAGTGGAATGTCGTGAGCCGTCGAAGATCAAAATTATCTAATATCTCGAGTGCAAAGCGAAATCCTGGGATCTATGCCTCGTCTTCATGGAGAATGAGACTACTCGATCAACAGAAGGTGACTGGGGTTAGTGGACTCGATGACACGTTTAGCTTCTGTTTTCACTTCGGTAGCGTTTGTATAATCCGTTTAGTTTTTAAATATCAGTGTGAATACATATATAAATTAAGAAATTAAATTCACAGTATTTTATTTGCTCTTTTTGTTTGTGTTGACAGCTAAGGAAACTGGTTAATAAGGCTATGGGTATTTCAATAGAATCACACTATTGCAGCTTAGTGTCTTATTTTGGTTGAATGAAGACCAGTTCAACACTAGAGTCAGCATGGGCCTGGTAAATCTCCACGTGATAGTTTTAACTTTCATCCAAGCTTTTGAATTAATTTGAATAAGGGTTGATTACAGTGAGTCACGTTTATGTACAATGTCCTCTTTTGTAGCTACTTGGGTCCATCAGTGTTTTATATGAAGCTCTTTCCATCTTATATATTATGTATATAAATGTTTAGTTTTTAAGGTTGATGCACAATTTACATATTGCAGTATCAATTTTATGCTTTTTTTATTTATTGTATTATATTATAAATGTAACTTTTGTAGCTGGTCTAAGGTGATCATTAGCTGATTCTAGCTTGGTTGACAGATGTTTCAAAAACCAGCTTGACCACCTTAAACTGGTAAGACCAGCTGATAGCCGGCTTTGCTGGTGGTCTAAGATGATCTACCCACTAGAACCAGCTAGAAACCAGCAATAAACTAGAAAAGTAAAAGTTCGAACTCCACGTGCAGAAGACAATAGGCTGCATTTCATATTTCTGTATAGTTGGATGAGTTAATGATGATAAAAAAGTTATTTTTGAATATTTGTATATACATTCTGGTTATATTATATCCTACATTTGAAAGATTAGTGTGGAAATCCTACCATGAATGTTGCACAATAGGATTTCGCATAAAGAACAGTGGGGGTTTTTTTTTTCATAAGAATTGTGCAATTGCACCTTTTTTTTTTATTTATTCAGAATTATTTTTTGCTTCTTTTTAAGGGGTTGTGTAGCCAGTTCACAAAACTGTTGGTTCTTTTAGCAACTAAGTTGTTTACAAAATGGCTCTCTACCAGACCATTTATCTCAAAATGTCCTTGAGGTGACTTCTAAAACACGCTCTCTGGTAACATTTCCAGAGTGACAAAAAGTGACCTGGAAAACCATCCATTTTGTTTGTTATTGGAAAGAAGGAATGTTTTGGAAGATTGTGAAGCAGTTAGTATAACTCAAACATGTGTCCTGTCTTTCCAGGTCTTCTGGAGCTTGTCCATCCAGGCTCAGCGACCTTTAATGAGAGTATTCTAGCTCCACTTCGTAACAACTATTTGTATGAGGAATCAAAAGAATGTTTCACGTATAACGCTGCCCATTTGATCCACAATGGCGCTTTACAAAAACGGGTTCGTTTAATATAAATGTTCTCCATACTGAACTAAATTTGGAGTGATTTAGTGAGATTTGTGTTATGTTATAATAAATGTCTTTTTCCAACAGTATGCTGCCTTTCGTTCTGAAAAACGGGAAAAAGGATATTCTGAACAGGAACTTGAAGAGTCATATGGCTTCCTGTTGCTTGATGATGCAAACAGGGTACAGTAATACCTTGAGCTTACTGAATCAGCCTGATTTCAGAACTGTTCTTTCTGAAACGTCAAACCCATTACAGCATCATTTGTTTTCCAACAGGCAAGGAAAATTGGCGAAACAGGCTTGTTAGTTGGACAAGCAAAATGCACTACTCTTGGAGACTCCTTGAAAGGTAAAGAAAGCTATGCATTGCATTATTTGGTGATCATTTTAGCATAACAGCCTGATGTGTTTACTTGCATGCACAAGATAATATTTCACATGCGACTGCAAGAAAATCAGCCAAGAGGAGGGTCTGAAGCCTTCATACTTGTCTGACAGGAGTTGTACAGTTTGTAAGTGCCGGTTACTGGCATGAATCCCAGCTTTGTTTCTTTTTATATATAGTGTAACAGAATTGCAACATAGCTGTACTGCAGCTAAATAAATCTACCTCAAACCATCAAAATAAATAGGCCTAGCATATACTAACAAAAATAGTATATAATGTACTGTATTACTAAAACAATACCTGTTATAATAAGTGTTCACAGGGTTGGTCAGGAGAACTGCATTTTCCATGTCCATCGTAGGTTCTCCTACATATGAAAAGGAAAAGTGAAAGTATGCTATGTAAGAGATGCATTTAATCTATGGAAAGAGAAAGTGAAGGTCTTCCTGTACACTGGTGTTCTCACTAGTGTATGGGAAGTATTTACTGCAAAGTGTTCAATAGCGCTAGAGACTACAGGGCTGTTATAAACTTCTGGTGGAAGACTATCATATTGTGGAGAAATGAGACACATTGCAAGTAAAGGAATCTCATATCACTAGGCACATGGTGGGACCATCATGGCTTGATGATGAGCAGATAATTATTAAGTAGTTTGTAATGAATTTTGTAGTGTACAAATAGATTTAAAGAGGAGCGCCTGGGTGTTTGGTGGACAATAAAATCTGAATATGGGACATGCAGCACTACTACTACTAATAAACATCCCATAATCAAAAAATGTAATCTGATTACTTAAAACAGTTTGTGATAGGGCCATTTTTTTAACCATATGCTCAAATTCAGCACACATTCTAAGTCAAATAATTTCAGGCCTTCATATGATAATAGGTTTTCATATTTCATTTCATTACTGTTTTTAAGTATGATGTAACTGGTCAGTTATGCATAGTTTGTGTGGTTTAAACCACTTCTGTTTCCTGTGAAGGGAAATTCTTAATATACACGCACCTTTGTGAGTGTAAAACCAAACTCTTATCTTTACAAAGGCTGCATAACCAGAGTAAACTTCATGTGATATTGACTGTAAGTTGCTATCATATTAGTGTTCTGTGAATCATCTGTAGGAGAATAAGATAAAGTTTTTATTTCAAAGGGTGAGTTACTTTTTTTTTTTTTTTTTTTTTTTTTTATAATTTTGTGAACTTCAGAAATGTAGGTGCATTGTTAAGGTTTGTTTAGTCTTAAATCTAAATATCACCATACGTGGTAAACCAAAGTGTCAAGAACTGGGCGTAAGGGCACACACGGTTTTTTCAGCATGGAAAAGATACTACAGTATTTGTTAAAGAAGTCTTTACTGGAATTGGTGTAGTTTGGATGGGAAAGTACTAGTTTCTATTCTCTACAGGTTTTTTTTTTTGTTTGTTTGTTTCTTTTTTTTTTTTGCTAGAGCCATTTAAGTAGCAAAGTTATCTAGCTAGATAACTAGCTTCTAGCTTAGTTTAATAAATTACAGTATGTTACATTTTTCTCTTAAAAGCCTGGCTATGCAAGACTAGGACTTGTTGACTAAAGATTAAACTTGTTGGCTGCAGTTTTAACATGTCAGGGCAAATAGACTTTTCTGAGAACTCCTTGTGCACCTTTTTTCTCATTCACAACAATGCTGAATAACTAGTTATTCTGGTTTTCTATGGTCCGTTAATTGCCTGTATTGGGTATGAAAAACATTACTCAGAATTCTGGAGAGAACACCTTTCACTGAAGCACATATTGTTTGCTTATATACGTAACGTAAAGACTTCTTTGAGGGCAGTTTGTTTGCATCAAAGCTCTCTGGACCTTATTTCTTTTGGCTTGTGATTATCTGAAATGTGTGTTAAATACAGCTTTCTGTTGTGTAGTTGTTTTCTGTTACTGGTTGAGGTGACTATTTTCACATTATATTTCTGATATGTGCCTTTATATTAGGTGTCTATATCTCAAAATACTCAGACTGTCTTGATCTGAAGCGCTGGTATGATGGCAAGACTGGCTACATAGTCCTTTTGAAGCTGTCCAAGGTATGCAAGTTGCTGGAAAATTGTAATTCTTCTACCCACTTTCTGTTAATTTATGCTGATTGTTCCTAATGCACCACATGCAAACATGTTTTCTTATGTATTTAAACATCAGGGGAGAGTGAAAGAGGTTACGGACAACTACACCCAGAATTTCACTCCTCCGACAGCTGGCTACGACTGCCACATATCAGATCAGCTTTGTGCTGTGTCTTCAACTACTAGTTCTTTCTTGGCCTATGAGCGAACACAGGTGATACAGCTCTCATAATAAACGGTTCCCTTCCTTCCTTCCTTCCTTCCTTCCTTCCTTCCTTAGTTTCAAACTGTATATCTAACAAAGTTGGTTTGTCTTACAGTACTACATGTATGAACTCCGTGGTGGAAGCAATGACATAGAAACATGTCCAAGACACGCTTGTCCATTTGCCATTGTGGCATTCTCATATGGAAAGATGAGCACCATGCCAGAGTTGGAGCAAAAAAGGTTTAGCAGTTTTTATATTCTTAAGAGAAACATTAAGTTTTACAAAAGATAATGGTGATTTTTGACAACTAATTTTTTTTTATTTACTGTTTCTTTTCAAGCCAAGACAAAACAGGTAAGAATTATAGATTATTTTGCATATATTTTTCCTGTTTTTGTGGTGAAATTGCAGATAGCGAAGATTCGCAATCTTGTCTATTGTCTGTCATTTATTGTAAAGGGTTTTGAACTCATTTTGAATGATATTCAGTGTATTTTGAATGCTCCTTTGATAGTATGTAATTACCAACCTGGTATTTTAAGCCACATTTTGTGTTGTAGTGTTTCATTACCAACCGTGGATTGGCCAATTCAAGATTGAATCTGCTGTCTATGATGTTGGTCTTCAGTCTTCGAGTGGAGCCTGGTTTCCAGCAAAGCTGTAGGTTTTATTAAAGGACATGTTTCTTTTCAATGCTATAAATCAAATTTACCAAAAAGCTGCCCAATAATCAAGGGTAGATTATTCTACCCTATACTTTATAGCTACAGTATTTGACTGAAATGCAAACTGTATTTTTAGCCCAAAGACGGTCCAAATTGATCGTGCAATTGGTGTGTCTGAACTGAAGAGGACTCTGCCACGTGAAATCTTTGAAACTTGCATTGTTGGTGAAGGTGTGTTTAACATTTTATTTTGGTAACTGACAGTATCGCCCATACTGGTGCTAAAACTGTAAATGAGTGCTTGGGCGATGTCTTGTAATTTCTTTTCCTCTATCTCCACACAGTTTGCATAGATGGCAGATGTTTCAACTTGTATGACATTGTCTCCTCTAAGGCGAAAAATGACCTGGCTCAGATAGCCCAAGAGCTGAAGGAAAAAGACATGGTAAATGTAGAGAAGAGAGAAATATTTATAATAATTGGACAAAACCCCTCTGAACAAATCTTGTCTTATGATCATTTCCATTCTACAGGCTCTTGTTATCCCACTGGAAGATTCTGGGTTCCTTATACTGTTACACTCTTCTCACCTTTTCTCTTATGAAGGTAAGATGTTGCCCAATATACTCCAATCCCACTCATTTTCTTCATAGAGTAATTTATTTTTGAAACCAATTTGTAAACCTTTTAAAAAACAGACCTACCATGAGCACCAAGGTTGTTAGTGTAAGTGATGTCCTTTTGTTAATGTCGTCAGTGTGTGTCAATTCCTGTTGAAGAACTACAGTATATTATCAAAAATCCTAAATGTATATTTGTTATTATAATGGTAATACATTTCTCTTTTTTCTAGATGCAAAGTCGGGTAAGGCAGCAGCACTTCAAGGCATGTTTATTTTTCCAGACTCAAGAACTGTGCCAAGAGGTAACAAGGATAGTAATTTGATGTATTATATTTTTTTACGTCTGTGTACTTAATGCAGCTTCTATTTGCAAGTCTTTTGCATCTTATGAACATATGTTTTGTGTGGTTTTATGTTTAGATGCCAAGTCTGACCTGCAAAATTCTAAGGTATCAACAGAAATAATGCAAGTTATCCCAGCACTCAACTATGCAGAAGTGGAGATGGAAAAATGTTCTCCAAACCAGCAGGGGCGCTCTCAGATGTCTTTAGAGAAGCATTTGCAAGACTATGGAACTCTTTTTCACCCAGGGCTATTGGACGTTCCCACCAGGGAAGCCAGTATGTTTCCAGATCAATTTGATGTGCCTGGTGGTTTTACCCTAATATCGCCTAAATGGTCACTGGAGGCTGGTACTCAATTAAAATCCTATTTTGATGAGCCTTGTGGCTTTACAATTCCAGTAGGGAGGGCGTTAGAGTTACTCACTGCTGGTCGACAACAGCGTGGTGATGATCATGATGATGATGTCTATTATTATATATCATCACCTGAGGATGTGCCACAGACTGAGGCCCCTGTTGAAATGGAGGTGACAAAGCAATCTGAGGCCATTAGTGATGCCTCTGACAGGACAGCTAAAACAGTTGAGAAACAAAAATATGGGCTTGGAAAGCTGGGAACAGCTGTAGTTACAGTAGCTGACAGTGTGTTGGAATATCCAACTTCCACAGTGTCACCCAAATTGGGTGATGTCCCTGCAGAGAATTTTGTAATTATTGAGAATCATGTTGGGAAAAAATCTCAAGGTAGTTCTAAAGGAGATGCTGATGAAGTCGGTGTAGATTTATCAAAAGAGACCATCCAAACTAGTAATACACCATTAATCAGATCAGCAGAAGAAGGTGCTACTGCTTTAAGTGGGGGGATGGAAGATAATACACATCCTGAGAAAGCAATGCCTGATCCTGATAAGAAAGTAAATCGGAGGTCCTTTTCGAGGCGTAGAGGTAGGAAGCGCAGAACTAATCGGAAAACCAAGGAGATTAAGAAAGTTCAAAAACAGATTGCTTCACCCACTTCAAGTTTGCCTGTAGTTTTGCCAGCGGATTCTCCGGATGACCCTACGAAAGACCAGATTAAGACTGAAACCGTGCATGCTGATGACATCAATCAAAGACCCCATCCAACTCGTAGGGGCAAGGGATGCAGGAGAAATCTGACTGAAGCCAGACAAGCACAAGACCCTTTATTAAGTGTGACAACTAAAACTATAGATGATCAAAGTATAAAAAATGAAACAAGTCCTTCGAAAAAAAATTGGCGGTCTCTTCCAAGGCGTAAAAGATTGTGGAATACAGATGCCAATCTGAAACGGTCTTTGAGATCAGATGCTGTAAAGAACCATGAGGAAACTACAGTGAATGTACAGCACAATGAAACAAAACAAATGTTGTCTAGCTCACACAAGAGGAAGATGGAGGGATTTAATTTGAGGGAACGTTATGGTTTAAAGACCATAATCACAAACTGTGGTAGAGTTTTTGTTCCGCATGGTTCAGATGTTGACGTAGAGTCTACAAAAAAGGAAAAAATGCATGTTGAGATGAGCATTGACACAAATGCAGAAATGATTTCTCCTGTGGAGAAAGAAGTAGTGGAAATTAAGGGAGAATCTCCCTCGACGGGTAAAGAAGAATTGCCCTCAAAAGATCCACTGGTCAATGACAATGAAGACTCGGACAGCCCTTCAGAAGACATGCCAAGTGCTCTCTTGTCGGCACTAAGGATATTGAGAAAACTTAACAAAACCAATCCATCAGAAAGTGACAAAAGTCAGGATTTCTGTCCAGAGAAGTTCATGAATGCCACATCAGTCGTGGCTGTAGATGTCCAAAAAAATAACAAAGATCATCCTATTGCTGTTCAAGCAGATGCAACTTCCAATATTCCCGGAGTTTCTGACCAGTCCACGCATTCGGACCAAAAAGTATCATCTCCTGACAAAATCAAAAAGAAAGCAAAACGTGATGTGTACAGTGCAATATCTATAAGCAAATTAAAGACTGTGCTAAGAAGGGGAAAGAGTATGACATCTCCTTCCCCTGGTGACGGTGCAAAAGCTGAACCAGATAACACAGAGTTAGAGTCAAAAAAAGTTAAGTTGGGTGCCATCATGGATCTGAAGTGTGATATTGCCAAAAATGAGCTGAAAGACGAAGGATTACAACCCATGAATGATGAGGCACAACATACCCCAATGAAAAGTGTGGAGTTAACCCAGCAACCTGTGTCTTGGAGAGGTCTTATTCACAAAGCATCAAAAGAAAACGGTAAGAAAATTATTAGTTTACACGTTCCATCATTAGGGGTGGGCGATATGAGCTAAAATTCATATCATGATGTTTTACACTGTTCAGGCGATATCAATATTTTATTGTGATATATATATAAAATAATAATAATTACAGGCAAAATATTTTAATCTTCTATAACTAGAAAAAGTGAGAGATTGGACATAGACTTTTTTTTACATAGACTGCCATTGTTTTGTGTTGTTTTTAAGTGCAAACGTGCAATAGATGCAAGTGTTGGCCAGTGTTTCCAAAACTTGTTCTGCCAGGCCCCCCTTTTGTAGGGAAAACATTTTTCAAGAACAACCTCGTTTTTTTTTGTTGTTGTTTTTTTTTTTTTGGAAAATCTCTTATGCTCACCAAGACTACATTTATTTATTAAAAATACAGTAAACACTGTAAAATTTTTAAATATTGTCAGTTTAAAGTATCTGTTTGAATGTTTTAACATATAGGCTACTGTATTCCTGTGATCAAAGCTGAATTTTCAGAACATTTACTCACACGATCGTTCAGAAATCATTCTAATATGCTACTTTGCTGCTAAAGAAACATTTCTGATTATTATAAATCTTGGAAACAGTTGTGCTGCTTGATATTTTTGAGCACATTATTTTTTCACTTCTCTTATGAATATTTTAAATGGTCCTTTGTGTCCCGATTTATTTAACTCAATCTAACTCTTGAGTCATAAATTGTGCCATCTATTGGTTTGTTGATACAACCACAGCTATTACAACTGATATCGGAGTGCTCAAGCGGGTACCGCGAGTCATGTTGAGGTAATTAAAAATATGTCTGATTAATATTTTCGTTCAATTACACGATCCCTCAGTTTAGGAACCACTGGAGTAGGAGATTTGCGCTCAATTAGTTTGGTCTGTTACGATGTTCTATGTATTTGTTTGATTAATGCCTTTGTAGTACGGCGTTGCACACAGAGAATAAAAACGTGCAGCCTTGACTCTTTATTATCATTTGTGTTCAAATTTGCAATGCGTTCAAAATTGAACAAAACTATATAAATGCAAAATTTGAATTCATGAATATAACAGTGTCCACGGTATAGCAAAATCATACCGGTATAGCCCACCCCTATTCATCATTAAACAAATGTTCACATACCAAGAGCGGAAAAGTGTCCAGAAAGAATTCTGTGTATATTTGCAACCAGTTTCAAACCTCAATCCTTTGTGATTACCTTTCATTCTCTGTAGTAGTCACTAAATTCGACTGGCTTGATATTAAGGCATGATTATGCTGGTGTATTAAAATTGGCCCCACGTTTTCCCTCTCCATCTGGCTGTCTTTCGTGTGCATGTTCTTCTGCTTCTTAAGGCCACTGTCATACTCTACTTCCTCTTATTCTTTTGTATGTCTGCACGATTATGCACTTTACTACTGCTATTTTATGCTTTGTCTTTGTTTTTGTCTATTTCTTACAGGGTCCCTCAATTTTGACACATCAGCACCTTTTGAAATAGCTAAGCACACTGACCAGCAAGTCATGTCTTCGCTTATTGGGGATAGGGTGGGAAGGAGAAGAATTAGCACTGATTGCAAAGCCAGTGCAGAGAGAATGAGCACGGGTGCATCTCTGCCCCCAGATGCTTTGAGTTTATTGGCTGACTTGGCCCTTGGTGCAAGTAATGATAAAATGTTAACAAACTTAGAAGCCAAAGCAGGCCTGGAGGCCATTGATGGAGTGAATGCTAGCAGCTCCCCGGAGTCAGTCCTTCATGCACTTCTTCGTTATCCATCCAACAGATTTAAATTACCCCCCCGGTCTCCTTTCCCAGAAGGTCTTTTAGTGACTGGGGAACTGATTTTGGAAATATCAAAAGAACATTCTTACTCACAGACCACCTCTCCACTGTCAGGTTTGTTAGGTCCATATCCCAAGGTTTCTTTTCCATCTGGAAGTGTAGAATCACCTCTGTCATTGAAAACTGGGCTTCATCTGAACCTACCCAAAGACAGCGTGGCCTCATGTTATCAAGAGGAAGTGGGCAAAGCAGAATGGAAGCATTTGATTTCTCCAAATAAGCAAATGTCGGAGATCCTAAAGACGAAACCGCGGAGACCCCGAATTTTACGCAACAGAAGCATAATTGAAAAGGAGGGAATGATTCAAGTGACGAGGACTTGGAAAGAGCCATATGATTTTAAATTTGACAGCAAGTTCACCAATGAAAGTAAAGACAAAACTGTCACACGAGCACTTCATGGGTAAGTAGTGCTCGTTGCTCCTAAATCTTGATTAAGGTTTAAATATGATTATTGTAGTGAATTTTTAATATAGTTTTTATGTTGAATTGTGGCCAACAAGCTATTCACACATGACAAATATCAAAACATTATGGCATTTAGTTACTTATTTTTCTGATGAGTGACAATATAGTGACAAAATAAAGGAATAGTTCACCCAAAATTAAAGGTTTGCTGGTAGTCACACCATTTCCATTTTTTACTTGACTTTCCAATATTTTCCTTCGCTCTACTTAAAAAAAAAATCATAATTTTAATTTGTTTTATTTTCCATAAAAATTTATATTATTTTTTTTTTAATTACATTTTGCATTGTCTTTTAATTTTGCCTTTGCATTATTTCATTTTTCATTCTTAAAAAATTTTAACATTGCAACAAGCTAGAAATATTACAGCTATTATACAACACTATACATTTCATTTGCTGGAAAATTGACATGATGCAAACAATTACTCATTGGTTTGTAGTTTTCAACATATTCTTACTGATTTTATCAAGACTATTACAAGTCTTTACAGTACAATTACAATTTCTCTCATTTAGCCAGATAACGTTTTTATCCAGGCGGTAACAAATCAGTGGAATTTGCAACACCAATGTAGAATAACAGAACAACAAATGTCTAGAGTTTGCTAGATACAAAAAATGCTACATACTTAAAATATGCCAAAGATGAGGTTTCCCCTGTAACAGTTTTTGTGGTGAGAATGTGTTTAACATCGTTTAACAGTTTTTGTGGTAATCTTTTGAGTTATCATAACCCATAAATAGACATTCCAAAAAGGCTCTGAATTTCTTTTTTGAATTTCTTTTCTCAATCTTTTTTTTTTTTGTAATGCTGACAGGAAATGGAACTTCAGCATTGAAGATACCTATGAGGATGTCCATCTCATATTTCACATGTGGATTGGGCTTTTCTATAGTAAAACCTCTTCCAGGTTATTTCACCTTGAAAATAGTACCGCGCTTTCAAAGGAGAAGGAGGCTGAAATTGTTCATTTGGACATAAATGCTATACAGAATGCCGTGTCATTGCTCAACGTAGATTTGACCCAGAAAGCAGACTCAGCTAAGCCTGTGCATGTTTCATCAGAGGTTTTGGATCTTTCTGTGAAAAATGAAGAGCCTGTGAATCTTCGTTCAGTGTCAAATCGGTGCAAAAGCATAGACAGTGCATCACAGCCTGGTGAAATGTCATCTCAGAAGCATGAAATGGCACCAAGGCGTTCACCTTCTGGGACAGGTCTTTCTTCCAGTCCGAAAGTCACAGCATTGATGGTAATAGATTATATCTTACACCATTCAAATTTTAAAGAATTTAGGTGAAACAATGTATAAAAAAAAATTTTCCCTTGATGAGATTGTATATTTTTATAGAATTAAAAAATGTTCTATGACAACAGAAATCAGTAATTTGTTAACTCTTTACTTTTTACTCTTTACTCATTACTTGGCTGATAACTCTAAAATCTGTAGTTTTTCTTTTTGTTATTATAAAATAATTCTTATGTTTTTAATAAGATACTTTTGTAATGGTTATAGGTATTTTTAGCTTTTAGTCTTTAGGTTCTTGTCATCTTTATGCATAAAGAGCGGTGCTAAAGTCTTAGGCCATTTGTATTTCCACCAAAAAAAAAAGGGATCGTGGATGGTTTTAATCCAGTTAATTCTATCTTTTGCTGTAGTGTATCAGTAGGAAATATGAGTTTACATTTCCAAACAATTAACCATTAAATGTAATTGAGATGTTTGAATTCACAAGGAGTCTGACGACAGCCAGTGCTCTACACAGATATCTGATCTCACCATCATCCAGTCCATCTGGGATTATAAAAAAAATTAAGTTAAAATTAGATAAAGTTAAACCAGAAGAACTGTGGCAACGTCTCCAACATACCTTCCTGCTAAAATACGGAACTGTGAAAAGTTTTAGGCGCTTGTGTAAAAATGCTGTTAGCTATGAGGATACGTTAAAAAATAATGTCATAAATAGATTTATTTATTTCATTAACTTCTATTTACTAAATCTAATCAACATTCGGTGTGACCACCTTTTTCATTTAAAACGTTGCGTTTTTGTCCTTGGTACACTAATACAGTTTTTCAGGTAGCTTTGTGAGGAGGTTTCTCAAAGTGTCTTGGAGACATTGCCACAGTTCTTCTGGATTTAGTCTGTATCAGTTTCTTTATCTAATCCTAGATGGACTGGATAATGGTGAGAGAATATCTTTTGTGTGAAGCATACTGTCTGTTAATAGAAAAAGGAATGTTTGGAAGGAAGTGAAAACTGATATTTCCTACTTACAAGACACAAAATAATTGACTTAAAACAAAGATTATAGAATACCCAAGATATGCCACTCATTTAGTTTTGAATGGGGGGAAAATGCAATGCCCAATATGGCCGCTCTATCGAAAGAAGCCCTGCCTTCTGAGTAAAATAGCCAACCGAGAGCCATTTCAAAGATGGCCGCTGAGTGAAATTACTTGCCTTATAGGGACTTTGTTTAAAACCTTGAAAATACTAAAGACCTAAGACTTTTGCACAGTACTGTGTGTTTACATTTTTATATTCTTGTACAGCAGATTAAATATTGACTTATATGCATATTTAAATTTTTCTGTTACAGAATTATAGATCTGCTGTGGATATTCCAGTGGCAAGTTCAGTGCCTGACAGTGACAATGGCACTGATGATGAAAATTACATCACCACTGACTGCTCATATTCACAGCTCTTGGAAAAGAACAGTGCTTACAACTATTTGTGTGAGCAAGCATCAAATATGAGAATAGGTGTTCGGATACTTCAACCAAAGGTCAAAAATGTTTCAAATAATAAAGCATCCACCAGTGTGACTAGTTCTGGTCCCCCCAAAATTGGTGTTTTCCATCAAATACTTTGTCCCATAAAACCATCAGCATTCTCAAAACCAAACCGTCTGATTTTGGGTAGGAAAAGTGTGGATCTGGGTTTAAAGAATGAAACTGGGCATATGCCGCATGTAATACTGCAAAAGGAGATTATGCCTGACAGTGCAGACAGTAAAGAGGTTTTTGAAGCAAAGAGAGAAAGAAAGAAAGATGGGAGCCCAGAAGCTGTAGTTGATGAAAATGTTGGCAAGACTTTAGAACTTAAAACTGGAGCATCTGTTTTGTTGGAGGTAGAGAGTGTATCTGTATCTGAAGAGAGTAAAGTTCTCTCAAAGGAAGATAGCCGGCATGGATGTCTGATGATTATGGAAGATGAAAATACTGAAGAAATCATAACTTACGAAATGCCTAGCCAAGATCACACTAGTATTGTAGAGCATAAAGAGACTGCTCATGCAAAGGACAATCTGAAACCTTTAATAGATCTGAAAGATCACGCAAACATGGTTGATGAGCTGAGAGATGCTGCGCCACATGAGACTGTTGAAGAGCATAATGAGATGTCAAATGCAATGGAAGAACCGAAACCTTTACTAGATGACACCAATCTATTTGACCATGCTGATGAGCTAAGTGATATTTCATCAGACGAGACTTCTAATGCAAATGAAGAATTTAAGCCTGTGCATGATCTGAAAGATCATGCAAATATGGCTGATGAGCTAAATGATGCTTTGTCAGAAGAGACTACCATTGAAGAGTGTAATGAGTTTTCTAATGCAAAAGATCAGTCAAATGTGGTTGATGCATCATCCCATGAGATTAAAGGTAATGACACTAATGAGCTGGTGGAAGAGAAAGAAGCTCCTACAGGTGAGGAAATGATGCAAGAAATTGAGATTAAGTCAAAGGAAGAGGCAAATCTGGATGGCAGTGATACTGAACGTGAGACATCCACAGCAACGGAGGCACATCTAGATGAGCTTGCTTTGGGTCTACGGGATGATCTAAACTGTGTTAATATGGAATTCAGTGATGAGGATTCTGCCTTCATTGATGATGACCATGACATGAAGATGCAAAAGAGTGAAAAACAACCTCCGACACCAGAGGAGGCAAATCTTGAAGATGATGCCCTTGAAGAATTTAGCAAAGATTCATGCCAGGGAGATCAGCTCATGTCTGTTTTAAAGAAACACACCCCAGCTGCTAATAATGATACTTCTGAAGTAGTGCATGATGAGAGTGAAACCATGACCATTGAGCAGAGTATAGTCGTCCAACAAGAAGCTCTTGACATTTGCCAGGCTGTGTCAAAACCAACAAGTAATGCTGAACCCACCAAAATAGATATGAGTCATTCAGAAAATGATGACGAAAGAGATTTAGGCCAGCAAGATCTACCTGAAGTCACTGGTGAGGGTGACACACTCGTTGACGAGAATGAAACACAAAGTCAAGGTTGTTGTAAAGACCAAATCATAGAAACGTACAAAGAATGCCTGTCCCCCAAAATTTGTGCATCAACCCCGAATACCACAACTGACTTCATTCGTAATGAAGCAGTTGCTCGTCAAGCCTTGACAATCAACAAACCCTCAGAAGCGGAGGTAAACAGTATTTGCTCTACTCCCACTCAAGATGAAATTCCATGTTATCCAGAAATAAACAAAGGATTCAGGGAAGTGGATATGAATAGGGACCTTTACTATCCAGACAACACTGATCACTCTGATATGTTGCCACCTAAAAGTCCTGTAAGCCCTCACCAAAATGTTTCTACCATGACACCATTATCTGACTTTACTGGACATTATGAAAAAATCCACAGTGACAATCAAAGGTGGAAGAGAAGTAAATACCCTGGCACAATGGATTTTAAAGATAAATATGCATTAACTACTGAGCATTCACCCAGTGAGGACCCTTTTGCGTTAAGGCACAGACTTTATCCCACATCTCAACAAAAAGATGATGAGACCCGTAACTTCATAGACGGTGCATCTCTAAATGATTCTGAACTCTATTACAGAGACGATTTGCATGGATATTACCACAGATCTGATGAAGATATACCGTGGCAGGAATATCAAACAGAGGAATCCATTGATCACCAATCGTACCCATGTGAAAACCACTCTGGTGGAGACAATTTTCCACCCAGTTGCTCTAAGTATATCACATATGAACGTGAGTATTCCTACAAGCACAAAAAACGTGCAAAGAAAGAGACTGATGACTATTGTTGGGCAGAAGAGAATTATAAATCGGACCCTCTATCTTTCAAATGCCCAATAAAGGTTACTTGTACTGCAGACTCTGAGATGGAAATAGACCGAAGTTCAAAGAAGAAGTCTAGAAAAAGCAAATTCCCAGGTGACTTCAATCAAAATGCTGAGTGGAATGACAAAGACTGTTCCGACAGCATCCAAAAAATGTCATCCTTTGAAACGTATCAAACAAAGCCAGCTAGGTCGGTCACAGTTGGTTCCTTTCCACATGTTAAGCCAAGCAAGCAGCAATTTGACTGGCGCAGGTACTTCAGAAGGGAGGCGACTTGCAGTCAGCTGTTAGATGCGAGTGACAGAGATGACAAATTTGACATTCCACTCTCGTCTATTGTCACCATTTTGGACAGGAAAGGAAACCGTGTTACATTCAGTAACTCTCCCACCATGAAACCATCTTTTGATGGAGGTAATTTAACTAAAGGACTTGAAGACTCTTTTAATGACTGGCAAGAACAACGAAGGAAGGCTAACGTGACCCGGTCTGCACTTGATCTCGAGTACCTCATCTTTTCTGAAAATATTGAAAGGGTTCTCAAAGAAACTAAGAGCTCTGCCAGTACCACATCAAGCTGTAGGTCAAATCCTGACCCGGCTACATGTCCCATGACTGTTCAGTTTTCAAATTCCAGTGAAGTAGAGAATTCCGTTGAACTTTGTAAAGCACAGCAATCTCTTACAGATTTCAAGATTAAAGTGGACATGTCCGACAGGACAGAGACAAGGGAAATAGTGAGAATCCATAAACCTCTCCAAAGACCTTTCTGTGAAAAGAGCAATGACGTTAAGTTCTCTGAGATATCAGAAATAACAGAGCAATGCGCTTTTACATACAAGTCCATGATAAACGATGTCTGCAGTGGGAAGACTCTCCCTCGTCCTGCTCAGACAAGAAAGAGGAAGTTTGATCAAGAGAGTGTTAGCCATTGTCCTAGATTCCGCGGGCGTGTCAAGAAAGAAGTTTTTGACAATCTGAAATCTACTGTGAAGCAAGCATCTAAGATTAAGTACAGGTTCTATATCCTTGTCACATCAACAGATACCTTCTTTGAGGAAACCAAGGTAAGAAAGTTAATGAATTAGAAGAATCTTAGAAAGTGGTCCAAAACATTGAAAAGATTTTCATGTGAATTTCTCTGATTCGTAGAACCTTTTGGAGATTGAGGGCCACATAGCAGTTGAGCCAGATGAGTTTGACCTCAATGGTGACGATCAGGCCCCTTTGCTTATTATACTAAGGAATGAGGACATTGCAGAGCACATATGTAAGGTAAGTGAATGAGTAAAGCACAAAATTATTTTAAAGCACTAGTGTTAATTCCTCAGTAACAAATGTTAAGCTGAAAATTTGTGAACTACTTGTTTAATTGAGGTTGGCTTCTGAATGCTTTTCTATTTAACCAGGTACCTTATTTGCTGGAATTGAAGAAGTTGCCCAGCGTCCTGTTTGCTGGCATTGACCGACCCGATGACGTGGTGAACCTCACTCACCAAGAGCTTTTTGCTAAGGGAGGCTTTATAGTATGTGATGAATTGGCTCTCGACACACTTACTCTAGGTACTGATCAGGTTGCTACACAAATTATGCATGTTGTTTTACTGCTACATAATGACATTTTCATTTAACTTTATTTTGTCAAATTGATATGAAGACGACATGAAAAAAGTTGTTGGGATCCTGGAGGAGTTAGACAAGCTAGGGAAATGGAAATGGTTTCTGCACTACAGAGACAGTCGCAGACTTCGGGAAAATGCAAGGTATCTGGATGTGAGGGCCTTCAAGGACTGTCCCCTTTTGTGTTTATACAAAAGCTACAGTTAGTTAGTATTTGCTTACTTAGTTGTTGGCAGAGTCTCACTTTCCTCTAATCTCCCCAACAGGTCCAGTCTTGAGGGAAGTAGGAAGCAGCAGTTTATTGATTGCTGTCAGAAAGCTGGCATAGTCGAGGTCTTGCCCTATCATGACTGTGATGTCATGTCACGGGACCGACCCGACTACCTTTTCTGTTTGACTAGACTCCAGATCCAGAATGCCTCTGTTCGGTTTCCTGTGTTTATTACAGGTAAGAAGTTTAGATTTTTGTGAAAAGTTCACAGTTGAAGTACTATGAATAACATTTATGAATAACGTATAATAATTTAAAAATAAAAAAATTGCATACTTTTATACAAAACATTTTTCCTAGAAAATAGTGAAAATGTATTTGTTTTCAATCTGTTGACAGTATTTTCTGATTTATGGAGTGATAAAAAGAGATATTAGAGTCAAAGGGATTTTGGATAAGTCAAGTCACTTTTATTTATACAGCGCTTTAAACAGAAAAAGATTGTGTCAAAGCAACTGAATTCAGTGATGTCATCATCGCAGTTCAGTTGTCAATAGAATGAAACAAGATTTTTGAACTTTGCTTCAATGTTTAGATTTTTGTTCTAGAAATGTATACAATGTAGCACATATTTAATAAGATAAAGCCTCATTTGTATATTTAAACATAACATTTCAGAAAAATTTTAATATAAACAAAGTTTGCAATTTCTAATAAATCAGCTGGGTAAGTCCCCTATTCATCTGGAGCATCTCGTCTGCATTCAGTCTGGTAATATAGAGAATATGGTAATATCTTATCACAAGTTTAATTTCCTATACATTATCTGTCACACTATATAAAATATGACAACTGGCTTATCGTGCTGCTGATATCAGAGGTTATTTCACTCAACTTTCATTATTTATCGAGCGCTTACTAGTTGTACGAAAAACCTCACTGTTGTCAGCAGTATACATTTTTCCTTCTTTAAATTAAACTTTTTAAATTACTTTTAACAATTATTATTTATTTTATAAACTTATCAAAAGAAATAATATTTTTTTGTGAACCATGCATAACATGACCAGATTTAGGGAATATGATAATATTTTGTGATTTAATTGAAACTTGTTTTTGTTGTGTTGCAGACACGCCAACTGAATCTTTTGGAACAAATGGAATTTTAACAATGAACATTTACACATTTTCACGGATTCTTTCAAATGATACTTGTTCTGTGTCATAAATGTTTTTTGTTATTATTATTCAAAATCCAATATCTTACCATTGGTAAGTAAAACTGTGTTCATAGAAATAATTTATTGGTTATCATAAATGTTAAAGCACATATATTTGTTACTCATATGTAAGTGTTTACAATACAAGTTTTCTGCTGACAGCATTACGGTTTATAATACAATGAAAATGTACAAATGTAGGTCATAAAAATGTTTTAGTATGTTTTAACCTGACATTGTTTTTTATAGATGAAAATGTATTAAAACTCTAATAAATGAGCTGATTTAGTATGGTTGTCTTCATTTAGCTTCGTCCATTTTAAAACATGTTGTATTATGATTTATATAAATTTAAAATTAAATGTATTAAAATTTATATGTAGCATTTTTTTATCTATTGTGGGTGTTAAGATTAAGCAATATTTATTTGTATAGTGTTTTTAACAATACATGCATTCATTTATATCTAACATTTAAAAATTTGGATTATAGTATGTTTAGCTACTAACGTGCACCTATTACTTCTGTATGATCAGCCAACTAGACTTTTGTCTCTAAAAACTGAACAAACAGATGATAGCTCATAATTTGTTATAATTATAGGTTGCGATTACTCGTTTTGTGTTTATTTTTTGGTCTGGTAGTTCTCCTTTCTAGGGGTTTAAATGTATTATGAACTTGTTTGATATATTCTGAGTTGATAGTGTGGAGAAAAAACGGAATCACCTGAGGGGAAAAGGTCAAGGTAAGATTCCTTACAAAACCGTTTTTTTTTTTTTTTACTACAATAACACCTTTTTCCATACAATATATTTCCCCCCATATCGAATGCATTAACATTGCACACAAAAAATGTATGATAAAAAAAAATTTGTAATTAAAATAAACAATTTTGGCTAAGCACACTTTTCATTCCCTGGTCCAGATATCCAGTAATTTTTGATGTGCCAAAGACAAAGCAAGAACAAACATGCCAAATTTAACAATTGTACCTTCGGATGAACAGGTGTTAAGGTTTCAGTTTTTCGTCTATGATGTTTTTAGTTAAATGTTTAATTTTCCTTTTTTATGTCGTAGCCTATTTTTAAAATACGACTAGAGGCATGTTTATTTAAATGCAGGAATGATCTTATTAAATATTTTGTTAAATTAATTGACAGACAAGTACAGGTTATTTTATTTGGTGCTTATGCATCTTGCATTAAAGTTTTGCATATTTTACCATTTCACACAACTGAAAATATAGTTGCGATTGGATTTTAAAACACATTTTTTTAGAGGGGTTGACTTTTAAACCAATTTAGCATTTTTACAATGAATAATATATTTTATTATTTATTAATAATATATTTTCATACTTTGGAAAATGATGTAGCAGCAAACTGTTGCTATGGATACCAGTCAGATGATTCGCGGTCTGACAGAACTGTATTCTAATTCTATAATTACTAAAACTTATGAAAAATGATTGAATGCACTTTTTGAAATTGATAAAACTTAAAAATACTTGTATAAAAACAACGTGATTCGCACGCTCTTAAGCTCTCGTCCAATGCGTCGTTTCTGAGACTGCTTCTACTGGGTTCCGCTTTCCGCATGTGAAAAAAAATACATAAAGATCCACTACCGGATGTGTTAGTTTTGGTTTTAACTCAACTTGCTGTCAACCCGGAAAGAGGCTGCGCTCGAGGCACAGGGCTCGGCTTTCCGCGCGGAGCTTTCATCTGTTTTGGCGGATAAATGAGCGTTTATTGTATTGTGAGAGCGCGCAGAACAGCACACACGCAGCAGAACGCGGATGAGTCACGAGCCTTTGGGATTTTGGAAGTGAAGTAAGTAGATATTAGGTGTGGCAGTTGTGCGCAACACCGACTTCCTCTCATACCCCGTAAAACAGTTTTCCATGGGAGTTCATGAAAACCTGGTCCAGGTGAAGCACACCTGAATCCACCTGTCATGGACACTCTGAAAACTTGCCTTTGTTCCACTTATGCTGGATTTACAGGATTCCCACTCTTATTGTAACTTATTTTAAACTTATAGTCATTGATTTTTTAAGCCGTGCTCAGCTCTACTTTTTTTATCTGCTAGAAATTATTATGTGTAAGTGTAGCCTCTTTAAAATACATTTGAGATATTATTTAATCACGAGCTACTGGAAAAGTAATTCATTTTTCATAAGTTGTGGGAATCCTGGAGTGATATATATATATATATATTTTTTTTTTACTAGTGGGTGCAGGACACTATAGTTCATTTATGTAAGTGAGGGTAGCAAAATAAAGTAAACTGGAATATTATACCCAAAAATTCTTCATACAGTGGTCCACCAGTTCAAATTTGGACCAAAAATTATTCAGACACTTTGACCTGACCATGTTTTGCTTAAGTGTCTGACATTATGACATTACGTATCTGACATTACGTAGATTTTTTGGGTTTGTTTAGGTTTGGTTTCATAGATCTGGGACATGCCTTACCTGGACAGACAAAATCGGACCTGTGGATTCCTGGATATTGAGGAAAATGAGAACAGTGATAAGTTTTACCGGCGTTATTTTATCTTGGATACTCATGAGAATTTTCTCCTATGGTATATGGACAATCCACAGGTACTGCTCTTTGTGTGCAAGCGCATTCCACTAGCTTTAAACAGAAGTTGCAGGTAGGGCTGCACAATTAATCGAATTTCTAATCGCGATTACAATTTTGGATGCCACAATTACGTATTTGTTCAAAGTGTCAATTAATCGTTCAAAGTCTACTTATGTTATTCTGTGTGCTTGAGATATGTTTTTTCTTTCTACATGTTGTCTTAAGGTTTTTTCACATTATTTAAATTTTAGTTTTAGTATAACATTTTAATATCATTGATATTTGTAAACCAATCCGATGTACATTTGAGGCTTAATACTATAGAAAAGCACTAAAAGTTTTTCAATTAGAGCATTTTCAACTTGTTTATTTTCATATAAAAATACGGCATGGAGTTGCATCAAACAAACATCATTCAATGTAAATTGTGATAATCATAATTAATAATCGCAATTACAATTTCAAGGGAGTAATCGACAAGTGTGAATTTTGTCATAATCGTGCAGCCCTAGTTACAGGACAGCTTTACATAGGATTTTCTTATTTACCTAAACTCAAAACCTCAACTTTGCATTCAAAACATTTTTATCCTGTATTTTTGCATAACTATTTTTGCCTGTTTCCTTAAAAAACAGAACTTGCCTCCGGGAACAGTGTCTGTTGGGAGTTTGCGACTAAGTTACATTTCAAAGGTATCATATTCTACCATAATTAAAAAATATATATACAATACTTAAAAAAAAAAGACTTATTTAGCTTTGTTTGTAGGTTAATGAAGCATCAGTAAAGCAGAAACCAAAAGCAGAATTTTGCTTTGGTAAGTACATACAGTGGTTATGTTTTTGTTGTTTTTTTACAGTATCAATAGCTTACGTTTATTTATTCATTTATTTATCTTTCAGTAATAAATGCATTGTCCAGACGGTACTTTCTGCAGGCCAATGATGCTATGGACTTGAAGGAATGGGTCATTGCTCTGAATAATGCCACCAAAATTACAGTATGCACAGCTTTTTGCTTTTTACTGTTGTTATTTTTGTGGTTTTCTTTGTCATTTCTCATCATTCTCATCCTTAATCCACAAATAAGCATTCTTATTTAGGAGATGAAAGAAGACATCATACCTTGATTTATGCAAAGTCTATACTTTTTAGTTTAGTTTGGCCAGTTGTATTTGAATAAACATTGAAACTTTATGCATATACTGTATATTAATCAGTACATATCTTTTTAAGGTTCCAAAAGCCTCACCAGTGGCCCAAAGCTCTGATGCCACAAATGTTTCAAATCCAAGTCAGTCAACATCTCGACAGGCGTATAAAACAGAAATTGTGGGAGGTGTGGTTGTGCACACACCAGTCCAGCAGGTAACAGATTTGTATGTGTTCTTAATTCATCTTTTTAATTTAGGAAAATATGAATATGAATGCGTTGTGCTTTCCTCAGAGTGAAAATGAGGACGTCTTCACTAGTGAACTAGGATCACACATCTCTTTAAGGAGAAGCCAGAGTGTGCATCCAAATATCGTGAGGTCTGGCTACTGTGTCAAGCAAGGAAATGTGGTAAGACCAGTGTCTTCTGATATCAGTGGAGTTTAATCAGCTTTTGCAGATTGCTGTGGATGTAATTGTTAAAGGAATAGTTCGTCCAAAAATTAAAAATTGCTGAAAATGTACTCATCCTCAGGCCATCTAAGATGTAGATGAGTTTGTTTCTTCATCAGAACAGATTTGGAGAAATTTAGCATTATGTCACTTGCTCACCCGTGGATCCTCTGCAGTGAATGTGTGCCGTCAGAATGAAAGTCCAAACAGCTGATAAAAACATCACAATAATCCACAACTAATTCACACAATTCCAAGTTATCAATTAATGTTGTGAAGAAAAAAAAAAGTTTGTTAATGATTTCTTCAGATAAAGTCACAAATTCATCTACATCTTGGATGACCTGATGGTGAGTACATTTACAGCAACTTTTTATTTTGGGGCAAACTATTCCTTTAATTTTGAATACCATTGGGCCTATGGAGTTCTTAGTACATGATTTCTGCTAAATATAATTTTGTATAATATCTGGATCACCACTTGAAGCCCAATGTAAAATCTGGGTGCTGCAAAATTAGAAATACTGCTATAAAAACATGTTAAAATAATTTTGTCATCACAATTAAATCACATATTTCTTTTAGAGGAAAAGCTGGAAGAGGAGGTTTTTTATCCTAGATGATCAAACCGTGAGCTACTATAAATCTGAAATGGTGAGATGCTGGAATGGTAAACTCTTTATTAGAATACAAATAATTAAGATTTATATAATGAACAGATATGTAAACCAGTACTCTGTGTCTGTTTAGGATAAGGAACCACTGAGAAGTATTAGATTGCGGGATGTGCTAAAAGTTAACGAGTGTCTTGTGAAATCAGGGTGAGAGCATTGGTTTCTTTTTTTGTCTGTTCACAAAAAATGGCATGTCTTTACTGGAGCTTTCAAACTTTAATATATATATATCTACAAATTAGTGGTGGGCCGTATTTGGCGTTAACATGCTGCGTTAACGGGAGACTCTTATCGGGCGATAAAAAAAAAATATCGCCGTTAATCTATCTCAAAGTTGGGTTGGGAGCTGGGTCTAAACTAAGCAAGCTATGATGACTTTCACCTTGATATTTTATATAACAGACTGACTGAGGCCAGCCTAAAAAGATGCTCAGGACAGTTGACGGGCCGCTTCTGCGCATCGTCATGAAAGCTTATCTTTTTCACGTGTTTTTAAGCCTTACCACTTGTCGATTTAAACATTAAAGCATCCAAAAACAAGACGCAGAAAAGCTGAACAGAGTAGCTAGTTACTCGCACTGTGTTCGGTGCGCACGAGAGAGAGAGCCGCGTATCACGGACAGCGACACTGAACCGAGCTCTCTTCTGCGAAGTTCTCCTCAAAGTCCCTCCTGCACCTGAACGAACAAATACAAATCACCGTTTGAACAAACAAAAGATGTGAAAGAGCCCAATTCAACACCGCGGGGTTCTGGTGTTCAGGGCTCACGCAGAGAAAGGTGTCTTAAAACACTTGAACACCGAATTTGCTTATTTTTGCTCTTGTGCCAACAAATACATAAAAAATATGTCAAAATATCCACCTTGGAAATTATGCTCGAAAAAACTGTCAGTTATTTCTTAAGTGAAAGTAAACAGTTGAGGAAAAAAAATGGGATGTGTATTAAATTGGATGCGTTCATCGTCTCTTAAAGTGACCGCGCCTAATTTAGTGACTGGCTGCTGTAATGTTAATCCAAGAAAATGAAAATGAAAATCACTCACTGCTCTTGACTGAATTACTTTGTAGTTTTAACAGTCAAACCAAAAATTATTCAGACACCAGATATAATTTTTTATATATATAGCAAAACTGTAATAATGTGAGAAATGTTGAAGGTGTCTGAATAAATGTAGGTTTGATTGTATATTTCATTTATACATTGAAGACTATCCAGTGCTATTTTACATTTAATAATTTGGTTTCTGTACCTAGACACCTACAAACTTGCAAAAAACGTAAACATTGTGTAAATAGCACAAATAAATAAAAATAAACGAACATACAAATTAAACAATCTCAAACAGGGCCCACTGGTACAACCTTCACCGGGTCCCTGCTGACCCCAGCTATACGGCCCTGCTCACGCCTGTTTCACACATACTCCGTCTGCAGTGTGTATGCAATCCGTGTGCGTTACGCATGTGGTGCAGCACGGACTCGATGTGCTTTCACACAGGATGTGTTTGCAATCCGCTACTCTGTACGTAAACGATCGCTGCACTTCTGCAGACGCAACGCTCCTGGAGCACAACTGGAATCCGCTGTATATTATATCTGTTTGTACCTTGTGCAATGTGGAATTAGTTTACAGCTTTTTCAAGCACTTTGTGATGCATTTTGGAAACAGGACATGAGCCCCTTTTCTAGTAAACCACCTAGCTTGACCCCTTCTCAAAGACTTACTGTTTGTCAATTTTATTTGGGTAACACACATATTCTGAATGTGTCGGCAGAATTCGAATGAGCCATTTTAATCTAGATTAATCTAGATTAATTTCGAGATCACAGTGAGATTAATCTAGATTTTAAAAAAAAATCTATGCCCACCACATATGTTTTCTTTTTTAATATATTTTAACATGTAATTTATTCTTGTGACGCAAAGCTGAATTTTCAGCATCATTGCTCCATTCTTCAGTGTCACATGATCCTTCAGAAAACACTCTAAAATGCTGATTTGCTGCTCAAGAAACGTTTATCTTCTGTACTTTTGTTGTTATTTATTGTGGTGTTTGTTGTAGGGATCTGTTGTCTCGTGATAATCTTTTTGAAATCATCACCAGTACCAGAACCTTCTACATCCAGGTAACTCTGGACTAGATCCATTTATAATAGTCCAGGTGTCAGTGATAAAGGTACCACATTTAAAAATAAATCATGTTGTTCATCTCATTGACTATAGCATCCAAATCTGCAGCTGTGTGTCAGTGTATTTAAAGATCAACTGTTTTTTGAATCATCCTTGCATAAATGCTCTATCACTCAAGCAAAACATAAATAACTATAAATGCTTTTCAAGTGTTTGTGACAGGTGTTTATGTGGCTACTGTACTGTTGAGGCATGTTGTAAATGCAAATGAGGCTTACAGAGAACTTTAATTCTTTATTTCATATAGCACAACAGAAAAAACTTGATGTCAGTTTAACCTACGTGTGTGTGTGTGTGTGTGTGTGTGTGTCTGTCTGTGTGTCTGTCTGTGTGTCTGTCTGTGTGTCTGTCTGTGTGTCTGTGTGTGTCTGTGTGTGTGCGTGTGCGTGTGTGTGTGTGTGTGTGCAGACAGACACCCCAGAAGACATGAAGGGCTGGATCAAGGATATTGCTTCAAAAATTCAAGACTTTCGAGGGCCATCTAAGGTTAATATTCTTAAACTGTTTTTTTTTAAATAATTCGAGTAAAGACATCATTGATAGCTAGCTGTCAAAAAGATGAATTAATATTTGTTTAGTTTTTTTTGTATTCAGTGTTATTTATCATAGTTTTCAGATATTGTTTACTAATGTTTTAATGTCAATTTTTTTTCATTGTTCATTCCATTTGACTTTATGAATATTACAAGCAGTTATAATAATTATAATTAAATATAAATACTAGATTTTTTTTATACTTCTAGACACCATCTTCTATAAAATTAACAACAATCTTAGCTTTATGTTATAAATATTTTTTCGGTTCTCTCCAAAAATCTTGTATTTTAGGACACATTTGTGACTTGTTTTTATTTTAACTAGTATTTAACAGTATTTATATGGTACTGTACGCTTAAGAGTTATACTATACATATTAGATATACGGTATATATATATATATATATATATATATATATATATATATATATATACATACACACACAGATAGATAGATATATATTTTATATATTTATATTTTATTATATATTTATATATTTTTTTATTCATAGTTGGAAGTTTACATTTGTTGTTCATTTTAAATTGTTCACACACCATGACCATCACCATGCAACACAAAATGCATTAACATTACACCAGCTTCTATAGAATTGTAACTTCATTTTATAATTTTTTTGTTTTTGTTGTTCTTTCCAAAAAAAACAAAACAAAAGAAAAAACAATAAAAGAGCATTTCTGACCGTTACATTCTCTTGATTGACAGTTGCGCTGTTCCGGCAAAGTCTTTTCTGTGCAGAGGAAGCCTCAGCTTGTGAAGTCCTGCTCCACTGCAGATTCGTGGCAGCCGTGGACCCCGGTACCCAATCAGGAGAAGCATTTGAAGGAAGAGGGTCAAAGAGAAGGGTCATACAGCTCTCTTCCCTCACTCTTACACTTTCAGTCAACGACTCAACAAACTCGACAACGGCACCATTCCCAGCCTCAACTCCCTCCCAGCGTCACAGACTTTCCTGACAGTCTTGACCATCTCCGCTCCACTGATGTTTAGTTGCTTTAATGAATACTGCTGGCCAGCACATGGATAGTGTTATGATTTTAATCCTTTGATTGTTGCTTTTCTTGTTCAGTGGTGCACACACAAGTGCTTCAGTCATTGCAATGCTGCTCACTTACTCTAAAGGAATAGTTTAAAATTAGTTGCCAAATAGCACCCAAATATTCTGTCATTATTTACTTACCCACCTGTCAAGCTCCAACAAGCAATGTAAGGCAAGAATTGTGTACCGATTGTGTTCTATAGAAAAAAGAACAAAACAAACAAACAAAAATTTTGGAATGATATGAGGAAGAGAATTGTCATTCTGGGTGAACTGTTCCTTTAAAAGAATGTGTATTTTTATGTATGTAGGAATGTAAAATGAGGAAGGATCATGGTAAAAATACACCAGATAATATTTCTTTACCAAATTTCCCAAGACATACAGTGGGATCTGAAAGAGTGAGACTGAACTTGTGGAATGCTTCCATTTTTGTATTATGTACTATATGTGTATGACGATATTTTTAGCACAAAAATGAGTGAAAAGTAAGAAAAAAAGATGGTAGATCCATCTTTTGCTTTAATGACAGCAGCACTTGAGCTGACATGAACTGATGAACATGTGATCTGAGACGAATTGAGAATGTTCCAACGAGCATCTAGTGCACTGCAATGGACACATGGTTATTATTTTCTGTTTGTTTTATATTATTACTTTGTTTTAAATATGAAATATTTACATTTCCATATTCAAAAATTTGATTTTCAATGTGGTCTCAAACTTTTGGACCCACTTGTATACTTGAATGTGTTGTTGATTCGTGTTGTAGACTTAAGGCATCTGGACGTATTTTGAAGACATTTTGTTTTCAACATCACTATGAAGCCACTTGAAGGATTAGGAAAATATTGACTAGAAATTCAGTGATGATCTTCGTGACTGAAAACCTTTTTAATACTGTTTACTTTGAAATGCCTGAAAATGTATAGAATTATTTCTTTTTTGTTGTTGTTGTGAATGGTACTATATGTTGACAAGTGATTTTTCTGTTGCTCAAACTACTTGTTATATATATGCGTCATTGATAGATATGCATCGTCGCTTTGCACATAAAATAAACCAGTTCTTGAAGGACCAAAAAAAGGGCTGTGTTAAGTCTTTGCTCCTCCAGTCCAAACAGCGTCGCAATTGGGCAAGATAAAGCAGAGCGACCCAAAATGGGCGGAGTTTGGGTCAGACACGATGGGTCTGGTCCCAGGCGGCAAGGAAGTCGACCGGAAGTTGAAGTCGGCTGCGTGCCGTCACCTTGTAGCAGAACTTCACTTGCGTTAGCATTCCCATTGACTCCCATTTATTTTGGCGTCACTTTGACAGTGAATAACTTCACATCTGAGGCGTTTAAAGACTCCATTTGTCCATTATTTATTTCTAAAGATACATGACAATGTATTAAGGGCTCCATTGCCTTCTATGTTACATTATGGCCCCATAGAAAAAGTTTTAGTAAAAAAAAATAGGCTAACGATTGCGTCATAACCACTCGACTCTCTGTGGCATTACCGTGCAGACAGGATGAGAAGCTCGCAGGCAATTAACTTAATATGGCGTACTGGCGTTACATTTTAAAATACTATACAAAATAATTAATCAGAATACTTACTCCTGCTCACTCACGCCAAAGAACTCCCCGCTCAAGCTCGCCGTCTCTGCAGGATTAATGATGGCAGTTTGCACACACAGCCACTTAGAAGATTTACATCTGTCAGGTTGCTGACGTCGTCAAGCTTCGTTTGAGTCTAAACAATCGCTAAAAATGGGCTTCAATTGTCTCAGTTGAGTTCCAATGAGGTCGCTGTGTCCATTTCTTTTACTGTCTATGGTCTGGTCCATGCCTGGTCTCAATCAGCTGCAGGTGTTAATATAAATATATTAATTTAATAAATTATTTAAATTTTCCGAATTCAGTTAAAATTTAATAATGACATCATGCAGTTGTAAATTATACTTCAGATTATGGCCGAAGTAGAATCGCATTGTTTTGTGGTAGCTATCATAGACAGTAAAAGGTACCTATTACTTTTCTCAGCGCTGATGAGAATGGACCAATCACAGACGTCACGTTTTTGGTTAGTCGCTAAAAATGTTAATTTACTTATTTTAAACAGACCACTTGTGCGGCTTCACATATATGTCAGATACCAATATTTCAAATGAACCTTTTTAAACTTACACGATTTTAATGGACAAATTTATCCAAATACACCCTTAGATTTGAGGCTTAACGAGAATTCGTCTTTTTGAGCCACAATGCGCCTATGTCTATAACTAAAGCCTCATTCACCACTGAAAGCAGGTCGTGTTAGTAAACTATGGCTGGCTTTCATGCCGTTTAGATTTTTTGATGACATTGGTAAATAGATTGTCTCACCTGTTATATGAAACTTGCTATACTGCAAGTAACCAGCAGTCTGGTAATCATTTGACTCTGGAGGACAGAGTTCACTGTAACTGTATTTATTTAGCAGTTATATATGTGCCTTGAGCAAGGCTCGATGACAGATATTATTGCCAGAACTGTAATGCGATCACATGCCATTTGGCCTTGAATCAGTCACCAATGACACTTAGCAGGTTTCTAAAGCCCTGGATCAGTGTGACCTGAGTCAACCGATGGATCAGTCGGTTTTTACTGTCCTGTTCGTGTCTTTTGGAAATGTTCCTTTGCTGTGCAATGAAATAAGATCATTTTGAAACCATACAGACAGGTACATGACACTGTTACAGCCCTTATAAAAACACTGATGAACAGCAGTGCCTGAAATGGTTAAATGTCCTAAACTCAATTTCTCAGAATGCTCTAATTTACCTTTTTTTAATCGAGTACAACAAGACTTAAACAGAGCATTTAAGTTGTTTCACTTGCCCATTTATTGCTGTGTTGAGCTAAATTAAATTCCTTTGTTGTGTTGTCTGTGCTATATATATATATATATATATATATATATATATATATATATATATATATATATATATATATATATACAGAAACACACACACACACACACTTACATAACTTTTTTGGAGGGGAGACAGGACTGAAACTATTATTATTGATAATAAAATACATGAACTTCCAGTCAGTATAGGTACAACAATAGTTCATATACCAAAAAAAATGTTGTCAGGCATATTTAGAAACAATAATTGATAAAATTTAAATAGTCTATTTAAAGATCACAGTTCACCCCCCCCCCCCCCCCCACCACCACCAAAAAAAAATGTAATTTTAAATTTGTAAGAATTTTTTTTTATCTTTGTCTTTGCTACTTTCCTTCATACCACATGATTTTATAATTTTTTCAGCAAGATTTTTAGTAATTTAAAATATAATAACATTTAGTATGGTCACTTTTTCTATCATATATTTAATCCAGTTGAGGTCAGAATAAGTTTGTTTTTTAATATTTAAGTAAATGTATCTTTTACTCTGAATGACAGTTGAATATTATTTTAACCAACACTTTGTTAAAGTTATTTGAAACATTAAAGTAGACATTTTACTTGCTTTTAATGTGTGTTCCATGTCTATAAAATCACTTTTGTAAATTTAATTTGATGTTGACACCAAATTGGGATTTTTCATCTCTGACTATGTAAATATATATGTATGTTTGCATAAATATAATGTATAAATTTCACTTTACGTAACTGATGCCTCATTTAGAAATCATTTATATGTACTATAACTGCAATCTAAAGCTATGTTTTGAAGTTTTTTCTGTCTCTCCATTCTACCCACAGCACATGGTCTGGGGTTCTGGACCAATGGTTCGGCAGTGCATGAGGCCACAGCTCAGGGCAGAGCCCTCCATGAGGCCTGTATTCAGGGCCGAGCGCAGTGTGTGAAGCTGCTTCTGGATGAGAGCCCGGAGCTCATGTAAGGCTGTTCTCCACACTCCAGGCCTCATGAATCTGTCAGCGCATCGGTTGTTAACACTGCTGTCATTGTTAACAGGTTAATGCTTGTAACATTGATGGCAGCACTCCGTTGTGTGACGTGGTAGTCTGGAGTGTGTGAAGTTTCTGTTAAATCATGGAGCCATGGTGAATGCTCCAATCTTCACCTTCTCACCCCTGCATGAGGCCTGTTATTTTATATGTTAACAAAATAGTGTTACTGCAAATCTCACTATTTTAAAATGAACATAAATCCCTTTTGTTTCATTGTAGCAGATATTAAAAAAACAAACTTCTGTGCATAATTTCTTTGATTCATAGTTTTGTTCTTTTCTTGTTTTTAGGTGTGAATATAAATGCTTTGGTAAAAGAAGTTTGGTAAAGAAATATTATCTGGTGTATTTTTACCATGATCCTTCCTCATTTTACATTCCTACATACATAAAAATACACATTCTTTTAAAGGAACAGTTCACCCAGAAAGACAATTCTCTTCCTCATATCATTCCAAAATTTTTGTTTGTTTGTTTTGTTCTTTTTTCTATAGAACACAAAAGTACAATTGCTTGAAGAATCGGTACACAATTCTTGCCTTACATTGCTTGTTGGAGCTTGACAGGTGGGTAAGTAAATAATGACAGAATCTTTGGGTGCTATTTGGCAACTAATTTTAAACTATTCCTTTAGAGTAAGTGAGCAGCATTGCAATGACTGAAGCACTTGTGTGTGCACCACTGAACAAGAAAAGCAACAATGAAAGGATTAGCAAACTTCACGAAACTGCTTTGCATCATGCTGAAAATGGGGAAAATGTTTTCACCCAAGACAACCTCGGAAAAAAGCCCATTCAGTACACGAGGCCCATTCAGCAGCTGCACTGCCTAGAGTTTTACAAATGTAAGTTGAAAATGCTCTGTTTATAAATTTTAAGTTTGGTATAATGATAGATGATGTTTTTCAAGGGGTCATATCATGCAATATAAATTTTTCATTGTTTCTTTGAGATAAAAGGGCTTATTGTGAATGCTAAACATACTGTAACATTCAAAACTTCCTCTTAAGTCCAACCAGACTTTTTACTGAAACTCATTTACTGAAGCTAAACCACTAAAAAGAATGGAAGCACAGCGTGAAACAATGGCTTTTTAGGGTCATAGAACCATAATATTAATACTAATCTTAATATTAAATTGGAAAATGATTTCTTTAAAGTCAGTAAATTGTAAGAATTAAATTTGTTTTTTATTAGTTTGGCTAAAGCAGAAAATTAATCATCCCATTGTCAACTTATTGTTTGATATCTTTCAGCCAGGCTTCTCAGTCTTCAGCAGTTATGCAGAATTGCTTTCAGAAATGCCCTTGGGAAACGGGCGCTGTGGGGGTGTTGATTCAACTGATCCTCCCAAATCGAATCATCTGTTTCCTATCTTATTTACCAGCTCCTCCCCTGGAGCTCCTCCAGCCCTGATGATCTATTCTACTGCATTGTTTCTGTCAAGATCATGATAAATGTACATGACAATGGCTGTGTTTAAGAATAAGGGACATAGCCATTTAGTTTCCAGGAGGAAGAAGATTCATTATTGTGAAGGGCAGCTACTGTAACAGCTGCACTTAGTATTTGTCACGTATGTTTGATATTTTCCTGCTGTTACAGCAGCGAACCAACAGAAGACACTTGGTATGGATGCAGTTTACTTCCAAAATTTGACTGGGAAAGAAGCACCTTTCACAGTGTTTTCTGAATTGCTTCATGTTTTGGCTGCTGACACATTTTACATATCTATATATATAATACTTGCTCGAAAGGGAGTGGGAAGAAGTTATTTGCTCCCACATCTAATTCATACAGTGACATCATACATCTTACAATGAGGCCCAATAAGACAAAAGCTTGATTTCTTTCAGTTAATCCAAACCATAATATTAGTTATATAATTATGTTTTATAATCTGCCGCATTGCATGATTTTATTTACGTTACTATATTTGTAAATAAATACATTGTATATAAAATAGTCTTATTTTTATTCTGGTTTTATATTCATTATGCATATTGTGCATATAATAGCGAGTTCTGATTTAAATATGTATAAAATATAAGTAAATGTATTGTGCAAATGCTTCCTGTTGTACATTTTTTGAAAATGTTGTTTTGGCTTTACTTCTGTTGTGACTTATTGACAATTGTCAAATAAATTGTCATTTCTTAATTAATTACAAAATATTGCATTTATGTTTTACTTGACTGATGTTGAGAATTGACCAGACTTACTATTTACAAAGTCTTAATTTTGCATACCAAACGTATATCTATTAAAGCTTTATTCGTAGATATTGCCTTTTCTCTGCACTTCTTCAGGAACAGGAACACTACCGTTTTACCTTTATTATAAGAATTATTATTATAATTTTTTTTTTACATCATCAGACGTGGCCGTATTGCAGCCACAACCATAGACAAATAAATACCTAGACGCCTCATTGGCCGCTTAGAGCCATTGCCGCGATACGTCAACGCATCCGCCATGTTAGTGAGGGCAAGACTGCATTAAAACAAATGAAAGTAAACATTTCGCAAAACATTTGATTCAGATCTGGACTCCGAAGCGCGTTTCACGAATCATTTGAGATCAGGCCTTTCGAGCGGATTTGCAAAACATTTGATTCTATCATGTACTTGTCTAGATCAACTTTTAATAAAGAGTAAAGAGGTTTAGAGACAGATTTTTGTTAATAGCCTGTTAGTAATCCCACAGTCTATAGCATCAGTAACTGTATAATTTAGTTAGGGAAAATTAAAACAAAATTTAATTTTATTTTTATTTTTTTTAATTTTTTGTAGCAATGGTCATCTTAACCAGTGGTGGACTTAAGTACTTAAGTACATTTTTCAAGTATCTGTACTTTACTGAAGTAGTTTTATTTTGAGTAACTTTTACTTTTACTTCACTACATTACAAAGCATAAGATCATACTTTTAACTTCACTACATTTCATTAAACATATCGTTACTCCCTATAATATATCACGTGCTCCGACACGCAGAAGCGGTGTCTGATTCATCATGAACGAACTGAGTCTTTTCAAAATAAACCTTTAAATCGGATCGCGAATCGCACCAAACGATTCGTTTACGAATTAGAATGATCCGATTGCAGCTGTTCTGGAGTCGACCACTCACTGATTCAAATGAACCGTTTAGTGTGAATACAGAAGTAAGAACCGTGAGATCTCGTGAGCGCGTGCGTCTGATGTTGCTAAAAGTAAGTTATTAATGTCGGAATTTAGGATTAATTATTGTAACTGAAAATCATATTTTTTATTATTTATTTTATATATTTTATTTTCATAATTTAGAATTATTACTGAAATACAACCTTTTTTTGTTTCAAACAGTTCATTGAATAATAATGAAGTACCTGAAGCTGACAATGAAGTAAATGTTTAATAATTAGCAAAGATGATTAATTTAGTGCTGTAAACGTGCGTGTGAGGGGCGGAGACGCGCCGCGGAGCAGACGCGCTTGAGGACCAAACACAGCAGAGCAGTAGGAAACTTCACTCCTCTTATTATTTCTCTCTTACTATAGCGATTTATTTTTAGATACGTGATCTGAGTCTTTCATAGAGTTGTAGAGTTAGAGTTATTAGAGAAATATAATTATTTTTTACATTCTTTGGTCGAAGTTTTCAGATCGGCAATTCGGAGCCTGTTCGCGACTCTGTTGATTCAGATCGGCACTTCGGAGCATGTTCGCGACTCGGTTGATTCAGATCGGGACTTCGGAGCCTGTTCGCGACTCGGTTGATTCAGATCGGGACTTCGGAGCCTGTTCGCGACTCCGTTGATTCAGATCGGCACTTCGGAGCATGTTCGCGGTTGATTCAGATCGGCACTTCGGAGCCTGTTCGCGACTTGGTTGATTCAGATCGGGACTTCGGAGCATGTTCGCGACTCGGTTGATTCAGATCGGCACTTCGGAGCTTGTTCGCGACTCGGTTGATTCAGATTGGCACTTCGGAGCATGTTCGCGACTCGGTTGATACCGATCGCCACTTTGGAGCATGTTCGCGACTTCGTTGATTCAGATCGGCACTTCGGAGCCTGTTGGCGATTCGGTTGATTCAGATTGGGACTTCGGAGCATGTTTGAGATTTTTTTTTTAATTCAGATCTCGAAGCAGGAAGTGTTTGTCAAACAGTTAATTGGTGATAAATGAATATTTGAACTTGAGGCTTTTTTTTTGACGAGTAACGTTAGACAGACATGAATGTTTATTCAGAACGGTACTGAAAATAAGTAAATATTGTAGCTGATGTTAAATGTCTAGCAGGCTTGCTGGTGCTAACTTGAGGTAATTTTTATAAATAATGTCCAAATATTTTTATTCAACCACCTATATATATATATATATATATATATATATATATATATATATATATATATATATATATATATATATATATATATATATAGGTGGTTATATATATATATATATATATATATATATATATATATATATATATATATATACAGTACAGTAATTATTAAAGAGAGGAAGAGATGCACCCCGTTTGGCCAGGGGTGTTTTTACACCACAGACAAGGTTTGAGAAGGAAAAAAATCATTAAGAAAATATAATTATATTTTCCTTAAGATGTTCTTCCTAAATTCAGGCCTTATTATCTTGTCATATATAACTGTGGTGTTCTGTAAAACCACAAACTTTAAAACACTTTTTTCTTACTGGTGAAGATCAGATTATCATCTCTGTTTTCTCTCAGGTACATCACAGTGTAAGCTTCACAGTGAACATTACTCTCGTAAGCGTAGTCCATATCAACAACAAAAATATATCTTGACTCCATATAGTGGTTATTTTGGAAAAAATCCCAGGTATTTTGAGCAGTAGGATTATAAAAAAAAAAAAAAAATGTGCTAATATAAAATTAAATTAGCCTATATAAAATTGCAAACATCTATCTTTCAGTACTTTTTTACTTAAGTACATACAAAATTGAGTACTTTTGTACTTTCACTTGAGTAAAATTGAAAAAGGAGTACTTTTACTTTTACTGGAGTAATATTTTATTATTCCTATCTGTACTTTTACTCAAGTACTTGATTTGTGTACTTCGTCCAACACTGATCTTAACCGCTGTGTAGGGGTCAGGGTATTTCAGGACCCCAAATTAAATTCTAATTCTAATACTGCATCATACAAGTGTTTATTTGAGTTGAATATTTCGACATTCATGTAAGGAAACGAAGCCATAATTTGATAAGTTTACATTTACATTTATTCATTTAGCAGACGCTTTTATCCAAAGCGACTTACAAATGAGGATAAAAAACAACACAACAAAAACAACAAAAAGTTTATAAGTGAGAATAAACAAGATGCATGCAAAATGAAGGCAGATGTTGTCTGATATGTTAAGAATATATACAAAATATTTGACTCAAAAAGTTCAGATGATTCAACCTGTTCTTGACTGTGAGTGTAACAGCAGCAGCAGAGATTATTAACCGTAAATGAAAACATTTAAAACTCTGATTCCTCGATTTAAAAAAGTAAATAAAAATGTAGCAAAACATTACATTCAGATGATATGTAGAACTCTCTGTGATTATCAGTGTCAGACTGTGTGTGTTGTTTTGTCCGGGGCTCGTGGGACAGGCGTACTACTCTGGCTGTGACATCATCATCCGGGGGAGGGACTTTGAGAGGATTCAGATCATCCCAGGAGCCAAACACAGGAACATCCAGGACACACACACACGGTTCTGGCGTCCAAACAACATCAAGGTCTTTATAAACTATACAGCACTTACTCAGAGTGGAACATAGCATAGGTTTTAGCCTCATCGTTGCAGTTTGAGGTTTAGGAATTTTTATTATTATTTTTTTTAGCCTTTATGTTTATGTCAGTTTTAATAATTTTAGCATTTCAACTTTTTGTAAAAAGTTACTACTTTAATTTTAGTACTGTTTTCATTTAATTTATAGTCATTTTTACTTTACAAATCATTGCAAAACAACTTTACAGAAAATTAAGTTTCTACAATATTTAGTAGTAGCTAACACAATTTATCTATATCATTTTACTTTAGCTTTATTTCAATTACAGAAAACTGTTTTTAGTAGTTTCAGTCTTAGTTAACAACAATGACACATAGTTGGTTGCTTGGGAATTACTAGTTAGGAATAAAAGTTTGACTGTGTGTGCTTATTTTACATATTTATTTTTTAAAATAAAATATAAAAATTATATAAATTTCTGTCTTCTGCTGAATGCTAAAAAGATGATGCTTTAAACACCAAACAGTTGATGGTACCCATTCACTTCCATTGTATTTCTTCCTGTAGCATAGAAGTCAATGGGTGCCGTCAACTGTTCGCTCTCAAAAAAACATCTTCTTTAGTGTTCAGCAGAAAAAAAAACAACACTTTTTCAGGCTGAGGAAGAGTAAACGATCGCAGGATTTGATTGTTTGATTCCTCTCACACAGACAATACAGTTATATGAGTGTTAATCTAAACTGTGTTTGAATATGAAGCAGTTTGTGTGTGAAGACATTTGTGAATCAACCAATCAGCTGTCACTCGATTTCAGAGCCGCTAACTAGAATAAGATCACAGCTACTTTTATTTTCAGTATAAATAAGGAGTTGAAAACACGAGGCTTGATGAAATTATACTGTGATAAAGATAAAGCATATTTATAATCATCGAGGCTCCTGCAGACGTATGTTTTAGGAAGATTGTCCAGGGTTTATTTTTTACTCTTTTCTTTTACCTGTCACCGTTCGACTCGGACACAAACACGAGAGATTTTAATTTGATGAAGGTCACGGTGTTTTCTTCTTCACCACAGAGAATGATGCTCTTCCTCTTGTTTTCCAGCTCAAATATCTGAACATCCTTAAATCGAGAAACATTTACTGAAATATGAATGAGTTCATGTTTAAAACAAGAAAAAAAATCTGTAAGCGGCTAAGAAAAACAATAGTTTTCACCTTTGGCAGATTTTTTCCCCCCGTTTTAAGAATTAACCAATAAAAATCTAAAAATAAATATATTGAGGAGATAATAAAGATTCATATCTGAGGTAATTATTCATCCCCTGCAAATGTCTCGGTTTCATGATGTTCATATATTAGCACTGGAATACAGAGTGTAATAATTTTTTCTTCACCAGATTATTGCTGATGTGAGGAAGCAGTGAGGAATCCGCTGTATAGTGATCATGCTCTCTGCCCTTTAACCTCTCAAATCTGAATATATACGCCAATGAAACTAGTCTAGGGAGGTATAGTCTTGTCTCTGAGAACAGGTTTCCTCAGCTTTCCTTAAGGCTGTCCTTATCCTGTTTGCAAATGACTAAAAGGGAAGAAAAAAGAATACATAGAATAAGTTCACAGTTTTATGAAAAGCAATGAAATCCTTATAATCAAGTAATGATGAACTTAATCGGTAACACTTTTGAATAACGGTCCATTAGTTAATATTAGTTAACTACTTTAGTTAAAACGATCTAAGCAAGAACAATCCTTCTACAGCATTTATTAATCTTAGTTGATGTTCATTTCAACATTTACTAATGCATTATTTAATCAAAAGTTGTGCTAACAATGAAAAACTGTATTTTCATTAACTAACATGAACAAAGATTAATAAATACAGTAATAAATGTATTGCTCATTGTTTGTTCATGTTCGTTGATGAATTAACTAACATTAACTAAAGGACTAGTATTCTATAAAGTGTTACCACTTCATCTCTGTAGTGAAATTAAAGAGAGAAGATATAGCTCCATCATTAATCTAGACAGTCAAAGGGCTCACTCTGTATATTGTGCTCATAACACCATTTAGTTTATTATATAAACGGCAATATAAGTTAAAACGTAATAAGAATTCATATAATCTATGAATTCTTATGAAGTCTCAGCTTTCACTACTAACTGCAATATCGCTAGCTATTTATTAATAGTCTGACACTGGCTGTCAACATAAAATGACCAAAAAACATCGAGAAAGAACAGCTGAGTCTTACCTGTGAAAGATAACACCCCGAGATCTGTTTTTATTATCGTGTGACGGTTTGTAGGTGTCCAATCTGTCGATGAGTCTGGTATGTTTTCTTCTTTCCTGATGTGAGAGTTATGAGAGTTGCCCGCTCCAATATGGCGGCGACGTTGACGTGCGGTCGAGCGGCCAATGAGGCGTCTAGCTATTTATATGTCTATGGCCACAACGACAGGACTTTTATTTTGACATGATTTGTGGAATTCTGAAGCCGGAAGTCGCTGTGAATCGTGAAGTTCTGAGGGAAGCTGCTTGGTGAACTCTTATTCAAAACTTTGGCCAGACTTAATTAACTGCTGTTTTTACAAGCTGAATCTGTAGTCTCCTGACGAATCCTGTTCGTACGGGTCGCGTGGCTTCCAGACGAGTGTGAAGTGGCGTTTAAAGTGCTCCTCATGGCATTATTTTGGGCGAGAGAGCAGTAATTCGCAGAGCCCTGTTGATCAGATCAGCCAGAGGTCGCAGAACTGCAGAGTAAGCGGTGAGTTTCCTTCTCCACGCCTTACAGACTCTCTCTATCGCGTTTATACCCGTCCTCGGCTGTTTACAGTCATTTTCATATGTACTGGCAGTCTGGCACTGTGATATGTTTAAAGGGCTTCCTCCTTTGTACGCCATAAGGCTGTGACTCAAATCCCAGTTTGCTGTATACATAGCATTATGGCACATGTGAGATACATGTAGTTTAGGTTTCTTTTATGTATAGATCTGTATACTTAAATTACATTTTAAGTTTTCTATGCCAGGTATTTTCTGTTGATTTGCCTATTGTGTTTCTGTAAGGGGTTTGTCCTAATATGACGAATAAAAGCATGGTATCAATAAATAATCAATGAGCTCATAAAAGCCACAAGCAAGGTAATAGGATGTAATGAGATGTTTAAAGTGCAGATTTATATACAGTAGACCACAACTGTAATCCTGTGTAAAGTTGTCATTTACTAACTCTATGGTTGTTTAAATTGTGTGACTTTCTGTACAAAATGAAAAAATATAAGCAGCCACTGACTTTTACTGTATGCAGTGCAGTAAAACATGTGTGTGTTTACAAAAACCTGTTATTATTTAGCATATGTATTTTAAGTTTTCCAGTTTTATTATGGAGGCCTGTTTCCAACATAGGATAAAAATGTAAATGCATCTTTTTTATCACACAATTCTGGCTTTTTTTTCTTTCCTTCTTCTTCTAACAATTCTGACTTTTTTCTCTCTAAATCCTGAGTTGATATCTAACAATTCGATATTTTGGGGGGGATTAAAAATAAAGGCAATTCAGATTTTTTTTCTTACATTTCTGACTTTTACAAATAAACTATTTGTATTAACTTAACATCTTGCAATTCTATTTCATAATGTGCCTCTAAATCTTGCAGTTCTGACATTTTTTTTCAGAAATGTGAGTGGAACAAAAGTGAATTGTGAGAGGAAAAAGGTCCAATTTCCTTTTTAAATTATTATTTACAATTTTTTATATCATGGCAGGCAAGCTTCTTTAGTTCACAACCAGTTTTACGTCTATAATGTGTGTGCTACTTTTCAGACTGCATGTGAGTCTGCTAAAACAAAAGCTATTTGGCTGTTGGTTAACATTATCCTGCACAGTGACGTCAGTGGAAAGGGAAAGTTGTTCAAGAGGAAGAGCATGCAATTTAATTTTGATGACACATTATTCTTTTTCTTTAGATCAGCATGCTCAAATGCATAGCTTACAATTTTGTTGAAAAATGCATGAATAAGAAGAATCTTAATTATGTTGAATTGATAAATAAAAAGGATAAAATCAATCTAAAATCTAAACTCGGTCTCAGGTTTAAGTAAAAACCGGGTCAGTGACCTCTGCTTCTCTCTCAGGTTAATGTCTTTTCCTGCCTGTACTCTGAGAATGACTTTGACATTTAGCCGTTCTATAAATAGATTGCAGGGTTAATATTTGCAGAGGGGGGTGCTTTCCTCCAGAAACTCTTACTATCCTGATGTCAGTGGTCACATGAGAATGGACCATGGAGTCATAAGAATGAGAAGGTACATGAGACAACATTATATTATTCATGGTGCAATATGCTGTTAATTCACTGTCTGTAAACTGTCAGTGCCACAGTCATCCAGACAGCTGCTAGAATTGATACAGATGTGGCTAGGGCATGCACACATCAATATAGCTTAATTCTTGTCATGCTGAACAACAATAATTACCGTATTTGCATTATTGTAAGTGGTAAGTTTATGGGTGGGTAGGTGTAGACGTTAATATAACCCAATCTAATAGGTAGAAAATGTAATTAATTGTTAACTTCTGGCCGTAGCTGTATATCTTCTAGCCACAAGCAGACATCTGCTGAAGCTAGCATGAGTGAGTGGTGTTGTCAAGTCATCGAGTGGAGTTTTTCATTATGAGGTTTCATTAGTCTCTTAATTATGTAATACCATTGAAAAGTTTGGCAGTCAGCATGATTTACCGGTATTTATTTTTTAAATAAATGAATGCTTTTATTAATGGAATATTATGCATTAAATTGTTTAAAATTGATGGTGTCAATTATTAATTGTTACAGAATATTTCTACTTTAAATAATGTTCATCAATGACCCCTGAAAATGTATTGTGGTTTCCATAAAAATATTAAACCCAACTATTTTTAAAATGTTTCTTGAGCAGCAAATCAGCATATTAGCAATTCAGCTAATGAAGGATCATGAGACAGCAGTTATTTTAAATGGTAATAATGTTCAACAATATTACTGTTTTTAACATATTTTTGATCATATTTGCATCCTTGCTGATCGTTAGAGACTTCTTTCAAAAACCAACCCCAAACTTTTGTCTCTCTCTCTCTCTCTCTCTCTCTGGATTTAAGCAAAAATAATTGCATTGCCAAAGCAGTAACAAACCAGTGTACAAGCACAAAAAAAGGGTCGTTGGTCATATTTACGCAGATGTTTTGAAGTATTTATTTGTAAGTCAGTCTATTTGTGTGTTCTAAGGTGTTATTAATACAGGCACATGCATTCTCTCTGTCTCCATCACAGGTGTCTCTCAGGACTGTAAGATGACCGAGTATAAGTTGGTTGTTGTGGGAGCAGGTGGTGTTGGGAAGAGTGCTTTAACCATCCAGCTCATTCAGAATCACTTTGTGGACGAATATGACCCTACTATTGAGGTACTTCATGACCTTCTGACCTCATCTTTCCTTAAAGGTGCAATGTGTAATATTTACAACAATCTATTGACGTAAATGCAACATAATATGTATAACTATGTTTTCAAAGGTGTATAAATACATTTACATTTACAATTATTCATTTAGCTGATGATTTTATCCAAAGCGACTTACATTTGCTATACATGTCAGAGGTCGCACACCTCTGGAGCAACTAGGGGTTAAGTGTCCTGCTCAGGGACACATTGGTGTCTCACAGTGGATTCGAACCCAGGTCTCTCACACCAAAGGCATGTGTCTTATCTACTGTGCCAACACCACCCAAATACCTTACTTAATAAACCGTTATAATGAGCTATTTCTATCTACATACACCGCGGGTCCCCTTACTTGGAAGTCGCCATCATGTTTCTACAGTATCCCTAAATTGACAAACTCTGCTTTACAGAGTGCGTTGCGTCACACTTTGTTGTTCTTGCAAGTAAAAACACTGTACGCAGTACACTAATATTTGCAATAACATCGGCTTATTGAATAATTAAGTAAATATAATTCTTTAATTTACCATTGGAAAGAAATATCATTGCTCTCTGCTGTCTTTACCAAGGACATCTTTGTCTGTGTCGGCCACCGTAGCTTCTCTAAAGGGAGTGGTGAGCGGGGGGACTCAACCGTTGGTTGCAATTCACAATCTCACCGCTAGATGCCGCTAAAATGTTAATTTAATTTTAAATGACTGATCAAATTTTACTTGCACTACCACTCAAAATTTTGGGATTAGTAAAAGATTTCAATATTTTTAAAAGACATCTCTTATGTTCAGCAAGGCTGCATTTATTTGATGGAAATTTCAAAGTAAAAACAATAATATTGCAAAATATAT